>NW_017300079.1:2009-3057 GCF_001594075.2 Trachymyrmex cornetzi | reverse complement strand
ACTCTTACTTCTTACTCCGTGTATTGTAGACGGGCCTGAATGTGAGAAGAATAATCGACTGTGATTGGTCAATTTCTTACTCTTACTTCTTACTCCGTGTATTGTAGACGGGCATTTATGCGTTATGCAAGAATGTGTGCTGCGGCCTTAAAGCCTGCGGCACGCGATGTTTGTTTTCTTGCTAGATCGCTAGCTGGATTAGAATCTTGTCACCATTTATACTGGCACTGCGCATCGCAGCCAATACGGTGACAAGATTGGCTGAGTTCAGCAAACTCAACAGTTGAATGAGCGCTCATTGTTATTGGTGCATTCTTTTAGATCGTCCAACCAGATTTTAGATTTAGAAGAATACATCAATAGCAGCGAGCGCTCACTTAACTGTTGAGTTTGCCGAACGCAGCCATTCTAATTAGGGATGCGCAATTTTTACCGATTTATCGATTCGACCGATTTTTTGGGCAAAAACGGTTATTTTTGGCCAATGACCAATACTTTTGGAGGCCAGTTTAGTGATTTTCGGTTTTTTTTAAATTAAATAACGTAGCAATATCGTAGCTGCGTTCCGGTATTCACTAGGTCTGTTTTTTATTGCTGAACTCTCCGAACGGGTGCAGCAATAAAAAACAGACCTAAGGCCGGCTTCACCAACGCCGGTTAAGTTAACTGACCAATCGCAGTTGCTGTTTAGTAGATCAATTGTACTATAAAGTCATTTCGAAGAAATTGGAAATCTGCAGTGTCGGTAAGTAGATTTAGGATTCCCTTAATAATTAAAAAAATGTTTGTGCTTAATTTTCAAATACTAAAAAAAGAGAAAATCAATGTAACGATTTTTTCCGATTTTTTGAAAAATTAAAAAAAACAAATATATATCAAGTTTTCGATATTTTCCTCCTAATGCCTCCGGCACACCAGCGCGAAGTTCGTCGCGCGTAACACGCGATATCCAATGAGTGTACAGCTTTACCGATGTTCTCATTCTAAAGGTATACTCTCATGGATATCGCGTGTCGCGCGCGACGAACATCGCGCTGGTGTGCCGGAG
>NW_017300079.1:0-1953 GCF_001594075.2 Trachymyrmex cornetzi | reverse complement strand
GAAACACAATAGACACAGACAATAGGCACAGGCAACAGGGAATAACGAGCCGTCCAATCAGAGCTTTGGGGTATAAGTTCGATATTATAATCCAGAGCTCTGATTGGACGGCTCGTTATTCCCTGTTGCCTGTGCCTATTGTCTGTGTCTATTGCGTTTCCAGCTTAAGCCCGAATCCTCATACTGGCAACAGCGCTTTGACACCGAACGCTGATTGGTGAAAAACGGCTGATGGGGGTAAATTTTATCCCCATAACCGGCTTTTCACCAATTAGCGCTCTGTATCAAAGCGCTGTTGCCCGTATGAGGATCCGGGCTAATTCTAATCCAGCATGAAAACAAGCATCGTGTGCCGCTGACTTAAGGGTATATCCACATAAACTTACCGCATAAACGTATGCATAAAGAAAATTATTCAATCACATTTTACGAGCGTCTTTGAAGGAGAAACGCGATTGGATCATTTCCTTTATGCACGTTTATACGGCTATGCAAGTTTGCGTGGGCATACCCTAAAGGGTTTCATACATGAAATGCATAACAGAGCATAAGCATAACATAAAGGCCGCAGCATAGACTTTTGCATAACGCATAACGCAGAGTGCATAAGCGAATCAACTAATCAGAATCTTTCCTTTCCTCCAATTGAATCGAAAAGAAGAATTTCAATTGGTTCCCTTATGCACTATGCGTTATGCATTACCCCGGATCTACAATAGGTGTTTTAAGCCTTAAGCCGTAAGAAATTGACCAATTACAGTCGAATCCGAGAAGAATAAACGACTGTGATTCATCCATTTCTTATGGCTTAAGGCTCAAAACTCTATTGTAGATCCGGACTTATGCAAGAGTCTGTGCTGCGGCTATAAGATTGCTGGACCAATGAGCATCTAGCATAATGTCGCTATATTGATTTACATAAGATGCTCATTGGTTTAGCGGCCTTATGTTATGCTTATGTTCTGTTATGCATTTCATGTGTGAAGCCCATAAGGCCTGTGTCACATTGAGCTGTTCATGCGGCAGCGGATAAAGACATAGAGAATGGATTGCGCGATCCGTATCTAAGTAATGTATCAAATGTGATCGACAATAATGAGAGAGAGGGACCGTGGGAGACGGTCAATCTCCTTTCATTCTCTCTCCCAATACACCATTGACAGGAAAGAGATAGAAATTGTCGTCTGCCATAGTCCCTCTCTCTCATCCCTATCGACCATTTTGACACATTAGCGGTCTTATGTTATGTTTATGCACTGTTAAGGCCGCGACACAGACTTTTGCATAAAGCACAATGCATAGTGCATAAACGAATCAACTAATCAGAATCTTTCCTTTCCTCCCATTCCATGGAAAAGAAGAATTTCGATTGGTTGATTCTCTTATGCACTATGCGCTATGCGTTAAGCAAAAGCTTGTGTCTGGGCTCTTATGCATTTCATGTATTTGGGGCTTTACGCATAACGCATAATACATCAGAAAATGAACCAATCACAGTCCTTTATTTCCTTTCTTTCCATGAAATAAAGGACATTGGTCTTGATTTACTTATCCTCACGTTTTATCCGTTATGCAAGAGGCATAAGAAATTGAACCAACCAGAGTTCTTTATTTCATGGAAAGGAAGGAAACGGAGGACTTCGATTGCTACATTTTCTTATGCATTACGTGTTATGCAAGAGTCTGTGGTCCCCGATTAACTACACAAACTTGCACAGCCGCATAAACGAATGCATAAATAAAATTATCCAATCGCATTTCTCCTATAAAGACGCACGTAAAATGTGATTGGATAATTTCCTTTATGCATATGTTTATGCAAGATTGTGTGGATATATTAGGGGTATAAATAAGTTTCCGCCGTTTGGCAAAAGATGGTGCCAGCAGTATGTATAGGGGTTTTTTCCAAGTGCACATTTTGAGTTAGGATTTTTCTCGTATAGTAGGAGGCAA
>NW_017300078.1:64339-70458 GCF_001594075.2 Trachymyrmex cornetzi | reverse complement strand
AAAATCATTGCAATCGATTGAGAATTCAGCCGTCGAGTGATTTTTTATCACGAAAAACGACTTTATGCCCACTGTGCGTCGCGGAGGACGGGCGTACCAGTGCTTATCGCGATTCTGGGCAACTTTCGGATTGCGTTCCGCCAAATTCTTTATTTTTTCGTTAAGCGTTTTCCTACCGTTTGTGTATCATCGGCGGCTACCAGAAACTATGTCAATCTGAAGCTACGTCTCACCAACCCCGCCGACGTCGAGGGAGAAGACCGGAAACGCACCCGAAGAGAAACGATGTCGCGGCCGGAAGGGAGGACGCGCAGGTGAATAGATTGAATTTAATAAACCATTTTATTGCGAACATGATCCTCGTACCGGATTCTTTACAGGAGATAGCTCCGTAAGAGGGAGAAACGCGGCATGTACTCTACCAAACAATGAACAGGAGACAATTAAGCAGTTACTAGACAGATTTTTTCATGTCAAGAAATCTGTCTAGCGACTGTCTAGTAATTATGATGTAAGCGTTATATCGTAAATACTAGACAGTCGCTAGATTTATTGATATTACGAAATATATAGCTAGTTACTATCCAGCGACGAGTTAGAAAACTTATCTAATTTGTACTATCTAGTTACTAGGTATTAAATTATATTTAAGCTGGGTAATGTATGGACAATTTGAAACATCTCTATCGACAGTGTAGCAGTGAAGCAGTACGTTAAATGATCAACTCAGTAGGCCCGAACTGTGGATGGACTGCAGAGGCGGCGAAGTAAAATTTTTCAATGTATGGAGTTCCCAAAGATAGATTGATGGAGAGGAACGGAGGAGGAAGGGGATAAATATATTTCTTCATACATATCTTTTCTAAAGCGGCAAAAATAGCCGCTTTAACTTTATTTTTTTAACAAAATTATTAATGAGCTTCTTCATATTTAATACCGCCATTTCTCGATAAATGTACAATGTCGCAATATGATTTAAATGTTTTTGTTTCATTGTCGATCGAAGATAACTTTTTAAATGTCTTAAATAAGAAAATGATCTTTCATTCGAACAAGTTAATGTAAGAATACTTAAATGAACACACACGAATAAATTTTACGTATTCTGGTACAAGATCTCAGACCTCGAGATTATCTTGTAAAGTGGCACTACATTCTTCAAGCAATGTAGTGGCATTTTTCGTATGTTTGTAATTTCTAAATTACAATTTCTAATTTCTAAATTTCTCCCAGACCAAATATCATACAGATATGAAATTCAGTGTATGGAATTCCATACATTGAATTATTCAGTGTATGGAGTACTCCATACCAACCATACTGGAGTCGCCGCCCATGGAATGGAGTTACGAGTTCAAATCCAGATATTAAAAGTTTCTTTATAGGTATTATTGGTCCATTTAGCACTTAAGAAAAACACAATAAAAGATGGAGACGAAATCTAATTAATAAAAACTATCTAGGAATTAGGTAAAAAATGTGATGAAGAAAAACATAATCTAATTTAAAAAATCGTTTTTTTCTATTTAGTCGCTGTCTAATGTAGAATGGACAGCTACTAGATATCATTTTTTTTATGCAGCTGCTAGGAGAACATCACTAGCTAGTAGCTAGCTATGATTTTCTACGTCATAACTTTACGAGCTACCCAGCAAACACTAAGTTACATGTAACGTACATGTTAGTTGTAATTTCCTACTCAACAGTATAAATACTGTAATATAACATAAGTGTGAAAAATTATAACTAACATATACGTTACATGTAACTTGGTGTTTACTAAGTAGTAGCTAGCTATGATTTTTCACGTCGTAATTTTAACATTTTATGTCTAGCTATTAATTTTTTTTGTATAGTTACTGGAGAAGTGAGCATTATATTATTGGCTAACAATTAGCCAGAGAAACTAGACGGTAATTACCTAAGATACAATTTTTCTATCTCATAACTAGATAACCATGAAGTTCAATTTCTGCTCAAGTCGTTCTCTTATAGATAGATTAATGCTTGTCTCGACTTTTAATACTTGAGTTTTGATTATTGTAAAGCAATAAAGAGCATGACCTTTATTTCAACATTATTTCGACAATATTCATTCCTGCAGTTTCTGGAGACGCGGTAGTGGCTCGGCGATAAGCATGGCGCGAGACACTGACATGCCTCCTTTACGTGAACCGGCAAGTTGTTCCCCCCCCCCCCCCCCGATCGAGTTTTAAGTACACTTAATCGATAGCTTACACTCCGATTATATTATACGTGCTTTTATTTTTTTTCTACGTAACCTATAAGCGGAGAAATCGCGAAGTTCGCATCTGTAATCCCTGATAAAAAAAATCCGATAGAAAACGAAAGCAAATGATTTTATCGTTTTGAATATGGATTTTGGTTCGTGATTTCGAGAAATCACGAAATGCTAAATAATATTTTATATTGGAACCATATCATATTCTGTAAGACTTTACTTGTCAGATGTTATCGTATGCTATATAGCATTTTATATTGGAATGTTATAGTACTCTATAAGATTTTACTTATCATATATTATCGTATGCTATATGGCATTTTATATTGGAATGTTATCATACTCTTTAAGATTTTAGTTATCGGATGTTACATTCCAATATAAAATATTATTTAGCATTTCGTGAAATCACAAATCAAAGTTCTATTTTCAAAACGATAAAACATATCTTTTTTGCATATACTATTAAAAAAAATATATTAATTTTCATTTTTAATTAATCAGTATTAATGTATAAGTTGTGTGTGTGTGTGTGTGTGTTTCACATACAATATTAATTACGCATTACAATTACGCATCAGATATATTATTTACAATATTTAAAAACGCATACGCAGTATCGACGGGATTCTAAGACCTATGATACGGTAACCTAACACTTAACACGCTGAACTAACGCACGTTATTCAGAACAATTTGAGATTTGACTGTTATTCGACTCCTCGTATAAGTTTTTATAGTGAATTTGCTATAGCTGTTGAATAGTTCTATACGGAATTACATGCATCGAAAGGTCTATTATTGCTAATAAGAAATTCTTCACCGTAAAATTAATCTGAGTTTTTATGGAGTCTACCGGCTTATACATGTCTACGATTTAAACAACAGAAATTGAAATATTCTGTGTAGGAAATAATTCTTTACAGCGGCCTTCGGCTGGCCAATATGTATTTCAGTAATTTTTCTTGTATAAGCGATTTATGATGAATTTATTGATAGGCTGCCAATATATAGTGTTCTGTCGTGTGGAATTGTATACTCTATACATGATTATATATGAGCTTTTTTTTTACATTTCCCCAAACTTGATTTTTTTGGTAATTACACGGTTTAGTTTCATCACCTCAAAAATCAGTAAAATTAGGCTTATTCGACGCGTTTTTTAATAAAATGAAAAAATCTGGCAGAAATAAACGTCGCTCTGCCTGGGAAACTGAGATATTAATAGCATTAAAGTTGACTATTAAGGTTAGGAACTCTGATAAAAAAAGTTGATAGAAAATGATTGAGAACGATAGAATTTTTATCAATTTGTACCGTTTTTTATAAGTTTATATCATTTTTTATCGTCGATCTCGCGAACATAGATCAGATATGAATCCTATCAGTAAATATTTTATCGGGTTCTATAAGATTTGTATAAGGTTCCTATAAGACTATATTCAAATTAGTGAATTTCAAATTTAATAATTGGAACAAAATTCTATATTTAAAACGATAGGATTTTTCTGTAATTGTGATCGTGGATAAAAAAATCCGATAAGAATTTATAAGAAACGATTAAATTCTTATAAGACTTTATCGTTACTTATAAAGCCTGTCGTAGGTATTTTTGAAGTTAGATACAATTGCTATCGTTTCGAATCGATTTTTATAATATTAATATCTAGTTCTAATCATATTAGATCAACAGAAATTCTTTAGGTACGTACCGTATTTATACACATATTTGTTGCTTATATGACTTTGACAATAGAAAATAACTCATTTGTATTTTACACGAACATCTTCTATCAGATTTTATGTGAAATATGTGATAGAAATTTTATCAGTTTCTATGAGTAATTCACATATTCGTTGCTTATATGGCTTTGACGATAGAAAATCACTCGGGACTTATTTGACATATGAGTGATTTTCTATCTACGGAAAAAAGTCCGCTCGATTATGCTGCAACAACGCCAAACCGGCCGTTGAATCATCAACGCGCTGGTTTTGGTCGACGGTCAGCAAACGCGGCACCCATCGCGGCGATAGCTTTTTCATCTCCAAAAGATCGTGCAAAATGTATCCCGCCCGTTCTTTTGAGATGCCCACGGCCTCAGCTAACTCGCGCAACTCCACTTTACGATCACTCAAAATGATTCGATGCACTTGCTTTACGATTTCCGCATTCGTAGCCTCTTTTGGTCTTCCAGAGCGAGGTGCGTCTTCGGTGCTTGTACGACTCATTTTAAATTCACTAAACCACTGATAAACTTGTTGTTCTCGAAGGAGCAGATGTGGGATAACATTTCTGCAACCATTGCAATGATTGTTCAGAAATTTTTCCCATCAAAAAACAATGTTGGATCAAGATGCGATATTCCTGTTTTTCCATTTTTTTTACGAAGGCGAAAGTAGCGTCACTCAAACGATTGTAGCTTGTAAACGAATGGACGAAATGTCATGAAACTTCATACAAAAACTAGTGACAGATGAGCCTCTCGAAATGAGTCATGTTCATTTTCTAGTGGCGCCACCTATTGAAATATCCCGGGACTTTTCAGCCCATGTAGTACATGGTCGAGGGTCGTATTGTGCGTTCGATATAAGGTGACTGATCAGGTACGATTTTAGCACACTGTGCGCCCGTTCCCTAAGACTCACATAACTCGAGAAATACTTCGAATTTTATAAAAACCTTTTAGGAGCATATATTTTTAAGACATCAATCTTTCGAAAAACAAAAAAAATTTTTTTTCGATTTTTTGAAAATTTTACTCAGGTATATCCCCTTAATAGCTGAACTTTTTTGTTCACAACTTTTTACCAAATAACGACGGCTAAAACTTGTTGAAGGTCATTCAGGGTCATGATCTAGACAACATATGTCAAAGTCAAGGTCATTGGGGGAGGGGGTTTCCTCATCTAGATATTTACCGATAATTTTATGTTTATCATGACACACGCAAAATAATATCTTATATTATATACTAAATTATATGTGTTAATTTAAATTCATGTTTTATTTGTTGACGAAAATGTTTTATGTTAATTTAAGTTATTCAAAATTTATTCATTCGACGAAAATGTATTAGTTTCAAGAAATAATTGTTTATATAGTTGTTATTTATTAATATGGTACTGTTGTGATCATTAATTTAATTTTTACGATTCTAATTTTTTACATAAAAAAATTTTTTGCAATTTAAAAAATTTTTTGCGATTTTGATTGGCGAATGGAATAATGTACATGCGATTCTATCTTGAAGTTTATAAGCTTGCCTTATTGTTTTCGTACATGTTGACCTCTTACATCGAGAACAACTCAATTCTGAGCGACATGTCAATGTATACTGACAGTTGAAGATGTCGATATCATTCAAATTTATTATATTTAATTGTGAGTTCTTATGATTATTATATGGCTTCGCGACACGCTTCATGTCCTATGGTGGTAACTCAATTAATGTTGTGAACTCAGGCATTATCTAATGAGAAAATTGTGTAATTGTTAGATTAACAACGCTGCATCCTTGCCAATTTGCGAGTGTACATATTGTAACTTTATTGCTGAGGATGACTCCAAAGACAGTCGAAACGTCCAAATACAGAAGACTTTAAGTTAACATCTGAGTATGGTTTTCACCTATCTTTGCGCCGTTGCTTGACTCTCACTAGCCTAATTTAGTCATACTTTTAATTTGTTTTAAATTTGAGAGTCCGAATATAATTATTACTTATTCTATTTTCAGTTATTACCCATACAGCACAGAAACTTGTAGTAACATTGCAGAAACGTTGCAATGTTGCAGATTGTGCTGTAATATCGCTGCAACATTGCAGGTATTAGAAATTGTTAATACCTGCAATTGTATACAGGGTGGGGAAAAAG
>NW_017300078.1:63103-64064 GCF_001594075.2 Trachymyrmex cornetzi | reverse complement strand
TTTTCATACCATAAAAATTATGTCTAAGACATTTTGTCGAAAAATGAATAGTTTCGGAAATAATTGTTTGCTTCCATACTTTTTCCCCACCCTGTATAATACATATTACGGCGCAAGATAACGTAACACAACAAAACGTACTATAACATTTGTTCTTTGTCTGCTTTTTTTATTTATATCACAGTTGTATTTCAAATTTTATTCAGTAATAATAAAATAACTATTTTTAATAATAGTTGCAGATACATTGCGCTACAATATTGCTATGACATTACAGCGCAATCTTACTGAAGGCGGACATTTTTATGATCTATGATATTGCAACAAGGTTGCAAATACATTGCGCAATCTATATGCAATATTACAACATTGCAATGTTATGAGATATATCTGTAATTATTTTGCAATCTTTCTGTGCTGCATGGGTAGTGGTTTTCAAGAAAAATGAAAGGAATTCATAGAAAGACTAAAAAGATAGTTAAAAGAAGGAAAAGAGGTGTAAAAAAAAGCATAATACTGTATAGAGCAAAGTTAGTATTCATTATACTTGTTCTAGGAAGAGGGTAAGCGGTAATATTGGAAAATAAGCATCTGGTAATGTATCATTTTGTAAATTTAATTCATTATGTTGTCTTTTAATGTATAGCATTTCAGAAATCATTCTCTTGTTATATGATGGTTCGGCATCCAAAATCTTTACTCCGTGCCAATCAAACTCGTGGTCATGCGAAACTCGGTGACTCGATATAACTGACGGAGAACCCGTTTTTTTATTAATATCCGATCGGTGTTATCGGACTCTCGTTTGTAATTTCCTTTTCGATTATCCCACATAACTGGCGTCGCAATCATGGCACGAGATTTTATACAGTGATGGGAGAAAGTTCGGCAACGGTCAAATATCTTGAAAAATAATGCTTATGGAAAAAAATGTTCAATACAAAAGTTTTAGTATATCAAG
>NW_017300078.1:60482-62863 GCF_001594075.2 Trachymyrmex cornetzi | reverse complement strand
CCTCTTCGAGATGCTTGATCAAAGTGAGTCTTGTGCGCGCGCGTTTGTGTGTGTGTGTGTGTGTGTGTGTGTGCGCAACCACTTGATATCTAAAACTTTTGTATTGAACATTTTTTTCCATAAGCATTATTTTCCAAGATATTTGACCGTTGCCGAACTTTCTCCCATCACTGTATACTACATCTTGCTGCGACATAAAATTTAATTTGTTTTTGCCTCTACTAATAAATTTGTTAAGAGTATTGGGTATTGTATAGGGGGGTGATCCCGATTGATCACGGCTCGATTGGACACCATCAATCACAGCGACTGGTGCTTAGGAGCTTTGTAGTCTCAAGCGCTGAGAGTGGCTCGTGTCCAATTGAGCCGTGTCCAACTGGGTGCCACCCTGTAAAAAACTTGTCTTTTGTTAATGGAAAAGCTCTTTTCGGATTATTGTGAGAATGATGTTTAATTCTTTTATTGATCGTTGCAAAAATCAATGCAAGTGGATAACCGTTTTTTAGTAAAGTGTTGATTGCTTTTGTGAGATTTACTTGGTGAAATTAAGGATGAGACAATAATAAAATTCTGTCAATTAAACTAATTATTACCCCATTTTTGTGACTCGGAGGATGTTGAGAATAAAAATTTAAGAATCTACCCGAACATGTGAGTTTATTATAATTGTTGAAAATGTTACTGTTATTATGTGATGTATACGTTCAAAAAATTAATTATATTGTTATTACTGACTTCAATGGTAAATTTTAATGTCATGTATGCAGATAAAACATTCAGTTATAGCGTCAAGGAATTCAGGAGGGGCAGCTAATAATATTATATATCGTCAACATATCTGTAATAGATGGGAATGTTACATGGAACTCGTTGTAATGCCATCTCCTCTAAATTTTCCATAACAATGTTGGCAATAATGGAAGAAAGAGGAGAGCCCATGGAGTCCCGAAAACCTGTTTGTAGATGACTCCATCAAATACAAAATATGTAGATTCTAAAACAAATCTAACCGAAATAATAAATTGATCTTCAGTTAGTTTAGTGTTTTTTGAGATTAAAGACCATCTTTTTTTTAAACTGATAATTGTACTCTCAATCGGAACCTTGGTGTACAAAGAAACAACATCTAGAGACGCTAACTGCAGACTTGAATCAAACACCTTGCCATTGAGTTGTTCGACTAAATGGAAACTGTTCTTCACGAAACTGCGCGCCGGAATGCAATTCTTTATCAAATTGTGCAAATAAAAAGCTAGATCATAGAGCGGACTATCTATCGACGAAAGAATGATTCTCAAAGAAGCTCCCGGTTTATGGATTTTAGGAGCCCCATAAGCTCTAGATAAGTTCGAATCAGTTTTCAAAAGTCGTTTGTAAGTGACAATATCAATAAATCCTCTCACCTTCCATCGTTTTAGCAATTCTCTTAAATCATTAGTAATTCTTTTAATTTGATCTTTCGCTATGGTTATGTAAGTATTTATATCGACAAGTTGTTCTTCCATTTTTTATATATAATCCGATTTGTTTAACAAAACAGTTACATTGCCTTTATCAGCATTGATGATAAGTAACTCAGGATGGTCGTTAACAAACAATTTGGTGATCTTAAGATATATTTAAGAATTACTTTATCGTTAGAACCTAAGGGTGAAGTGTGATGACTCAATCTATCGATGTCATTATACTTGTGTCTTCATGATGTATTTTATTTTCTTTTCAGAATAAAGATAACATTTTCTTTTTCTCATGAAAAAGGAAGGACTCATGGAAAGAAAAATAAAAAAAGAAGAAAAAAGTAAAAAGAAGGAAAAAAGTATAAAGGGAAGCATAATGTTATATTCCCATACAGCGTAGAAAGATTGCAAAATAATTGCAGATATATCTCATTGCAACGTTGTAATATTATTATACAAATAAATTACGCGATTTGCAATTGTTGCAATGTCATAGCATCATAAAAATATCCAGTAAGATTGCGCTGTAATGTCGTAGCAATGTTGCATCGCAACGTATTTGCAACTATTATTAAAAATAGCTTTTTTATTATTACTGAATGTAATTTGAAATACAATTTGAGATATAAATACAAAAATGCAGAAAAAGAACTAATCAATATATATTTTATATTATATATAATTTTATATATAATTTAATATAATGTGGCGACAAATACCGCCACGGAAAAAAAATAAAAGATACGAAGCATTCAGAAGTAAGGCACTCATACGAGGATATTGACTGTGCACACACATACAGATGCGAAGCGAGACAGCAGAGGCATTTAAATGCTGCTGTTTACGCGAGTTAGCCGAGTACAAGGGTCACTATTTATATTTTGAGCCTAATAATAAAAATAATAATAAAAAAACAATAATTTG
>NW_017300078.1:59977-60185 GCF_001594075.2 Trachymyrmex cornetzi | reverse complement strand
CGTCTTGATGAAGAATGATCCGGCGGCGCTTGTTTGTTTTCCTTATTTCACTGAAGACTTCCGACAAACAAATGGTTGCGTATCATTCAGAATTGACCGTTCTACGTTTCTCTAAAGGCACTGTCGCCACATGACCAGTTTTTTCGAAAAAACAGGCGACCATTTGTTTCGAAGTGCTTCGAGCGCGAACAACTTTTGTTGGATTTGG
>NW_017300078.1:55896-59588 GCF_001594075.2 Trachymyrmex cornetzi | reverse complement strand
TCATTGCACGAAAATTTTCACGAGTTAATTCCATTTTTTCGCTGAGACACAATTTTCAAGTGACTGTAAACAATACAAATCGCGCTCAAATAACAAAACATTCTACAGAAAATTATGGTCAAAAATGTCAAACTTTCTAGTGGAAACGTCCGATGGCACCTGACAACACTCAGTGATGCCAAGGCTCAAAATATAAGTAGTGCTCCTCGTAATTTAATATTAAATCAAGTAATAAGAGATAAGCAATGTAGAAGTATAATTGAAAGTATATAATTGAAAGTAGTTTTAATTGCTAACGAAAAATAAAAGTAACGACAAAATCGAAATGACGGACGAATAAACAATAGAGACAAACAGAAAATAGAAATAATAGAACGCGCTAGAAAATTCGAGAAGAAAAGATCGAGGAGTTAGGCGAGACTCTAGCACGAGAACAAGAAAAAGTCGACGAGTAGACTTCGGAAAGTACAGACGTATGTAAACTGTAGTCTGATTTTTTATTAAAACTAAAGTAAGATTATAAGAGTGTAAAGTCAGTGCCTACCTTCACTCCTTTCCGAAACTCTCTAATATTTTCGCGATACTTGAATATAAAACGGCATGCACATAATTATTTTAATTTGACGAAGCAATAGAATTTTCGTTGCCGAATAATTTGTCGCGGTTACAGATTCTAAGAACACGCTAACATTATATTCCTTTACGTAACGTCGCATTGGGTCGAAGATATACTTAGTATCCGAGTTCGCGTATTGTGACCGGAACATTATTGCGAGAAAGGGAAAAGGACGACGAACATTTTATACTTAATTGCAAATTTTATATGCAGGTCTATATATATTTTTTAAAGTTTACGTATATGGATATATATATATATATATATACACTTCTTCGCAAATATACAGGGTGTTTCATAACTGTCGCATTTCTTCTTAAAAACGTATTTTTGAGGTAATTTTGAGACGAAAATCCTAATATAAAAATGTCGAGGTTACAATAGTTTTTGAATTATAATTAGCTAAGAATAGTCTGTTATTCGAAAACTATTATAGCCTCGAGATTTTCGTATTAGGATTTTCGGTTTAGAATGTTCAAAAGAATCGAGAAATAATAATAGAGGCTACAAAACTAAAATGGTTTTTTACTTATAAGCATTTAAAGTTAGCTCATAATTAAAAAAATTATTGTAGTTCCGATATTTTCGTATTAGGATTTTCGTCTCAAAATTACCTCAAGAATAAGTCCTTAAGAAGAAATGCAATAGTTGTTAAACACCCTGTATATTTTACACTTTATGCAGGTGCGCCTATTTTGTACATATTCGTAATTGATAAAATGGAAATATTAAGAAACTCCACGCAATCTATTTCATTTTTTTGCAATATTCAGAGAATTTTTGAAATCCAAATATTTTAAAAAATTATGATAATTGAGTATAAAATTTGATAAATCTTGTCGCGCTGCTGCGATGACATATGTTGTTTCAACAAACACTATAATTCTTAAATTAATGGAAATAATTAACATTCATATAACGTGTAATTGACGTATGTTTCCATATGCGCAGTCCATTACTCAAAAGCCAAAATCTTTTTAATATCTTTGTAACAATTTGTAAAATCTTGCGCCGTGATATGTATTATAATATTACAATTCTTAATACCTACAATGTTGCAGCGATATTACAGCGCAATCTGCAATATTGCAACGTTTCTACAATGTTACTGCAAGTTTCATATACCTATATATTATACATATTTGTATATACAGGGTGTTTTCAAATTCGTGCCCATAAAGTATAAGATACTTTATCCTAAAACAAACAACTATTTCCTTTTGCAAAGGAAAGGTTGCGTCTGGTAAGTGGTTTTTGCAGGACAGCAGGTTGAAGTTATAAGAGTAAATGTAAAAAATTATTTATCGAATGTAATTTTACTACAGGAAAAAGTTGTTCGTTTTAGCATAAAAAACAACGTTTTCCTTTAACAAAATTGTGTCCAATAAGTAGTTTTTGCAGGAGAGCAGGTTGAAGTTAACAAATAAATATAAAAATTACTTATCGGACGCAATTTTGTTAAAGGAAAAAGTTGTTTATTTTAGCATAAAGTTTCACGTTTTGTATTTCGTGGGAGTGAATTTGAAAACATCCTGTATAAATGTTAAAAGCTTAGTAGCGCGCGCGAAGCGCGTGCCTGTTATGTTCTAGTAGGGGAGACCGGGCACCATGAGTCACAAAAATTCGAACAGTAAAAAATACATTAAAATGTAAGATTTTTGGTCTCAACTATTTTATGTAATTAAGGGATAATATATAATTTAAGATTTATTGAGCATTTTTCATAAATATTGATTTGTTTTTTAAATAAAAATCGAAAAAGAAATTTTCAGAAATGACCCATGGTACCCCATGCCCGGAGTACCATGGGTCAGACACTGGGGCACTATGGGTCACATAGAAGAAGTAGCTTTATTTAATAAATTCAAAGAAGTGATTTATTTCATAAATGAATCCAAAAATGAATTATTTAATCATTAAAGTTAAACGAATCTCAAACAAATAATCTTCAAGAAATAATATCTCTTAAACAAATAATATTTCTTAACAAAATAATATCTCAAACAAATAATATCTCTTGAACAAATAATCTTAATATTTTTTAATAAAATCTTAATCTTTTTTATCTTCTCTTAGAAATCTTCTTATCCTTTTTTTTCTTGTCTTTCCTTCTTTTCTATAAAATTTTTTTTCTGGAGAAGCAGTTAAAATTTTGCTGCTACCCTGCTGCCTACGTTTCCTCATATGTACCCTTAGACCTTCTTTTATAAACAAATTAGGTCAAAACGTAGTTCAATATTAAAACAAAAAGAGATAAATAAAAGGCATACTACTACGGACGCAAGATATTAGTGGCGAATTAATATATATTTAATGATTAAAAATACATATAGACGTTTCGGTCTTTAATCAGACCATCTTCAGTAATACAAAAAATAACCTCAAATGAGAACATAGATAATTATAAAAATCCGCAAGAATTAAAAATCAATAAATATATAAAAACTAGTCAACGCAAAATTACAAAGTTCTTGATGAAGAGAATTTTTATAAAAGTATCTCCAATCATTTCAAAGGCGCAGATTCGCAGCAAGTCAAATTTGTTGTCAAATAAGTGAAAAGTACATCAGTGGGTCAAAAAGCGTATCCACGATGAAAATTATTGCGCACAGAATTTCCCGATTCTATTATAAGTATAAATAAGAAATTAAAATTCAAGAAGAAAAAACAAAAAATTTTTTGTAAAGTGTAAAATAAAATATCTGTGTTAACAATAGTTTGCCAAGCAAATACAAGATGTGGAAAAATTAATGTGTATAATTTGACAATCAAGAACAAAATGATCAAATCAGACCATGGCAGACCGTCTTTATACCGAATTCGGTGTCGCTAGTGAGACATTCTAGATCAAGTTTTAAACGATATGTTTAATAACGGTAAATAAATTTCTGGAAACTTCTCTGTATCATTTTGTTTGTTAATACCGTTACTTTGTTTTTTAATAAATATCATTTCAGAAGTCAGTCTCTTGTGGAAAAATGGTTCAATGTCAAGAACTTTAACGTTGTCCCAGTCAAAATTATGATTAAACTGAACTTGGTGTTCTGCAACTACAGTATGTAAATTACTAGATTTC
>NW_017300078.1:46621-55626 GCF_001594075.2 Trachymyrmex cornetzi | reverse complement strand
ATTTTCAAAGTTGACATCATTAGAATCCTTATAAGAACCAGTATTACTATAAACATTTTTTCGTCTCGACAAAGTATTAATTCTTTTATTAATCGTAGAGAAAAGAAAGTCTAAAGGATAACCATTGTTTAAAAAAATATTAATCATTATTTCTATATTTCTAGTATGAAATCTAGGATGTGATAAGAAAATTATTCTATTCAATTGACCGAGAATAACACCCCTTTTATGATCTAAAGGATGATTAGAATTGAAATTCAGATATCGTCCAGAATTAGTAGGTTTTTTATTATTGTCAAAGATAATGTGTCCATTTTCCACAATCAAACTGACATCCAGAAAATTAATAGATCCATCGTCATTCTGTTCACAAGTAAAATTCGGTCTGTCATGATATGAATAGTCTGTCATGATATGAGTTAAAAACATGTAAAATGTCATTAATATAACTAGTAGGTACAGCTAAAATAATATCGTCAACATATCTGTAAAAAATTGGTATATTAAAATTGAATTTTGATAATAAATCTCTTTCCAGGTCCTGTAATACAATATCTGCTAAAATAGGAGAAAGAGGAGAACCCATGGGCATACCAAAAATTTGTTTAAAGAAAAGTTCGTCAAATTTGAAATACGTGGAATTAAAAATTAAAGAGATGGCTTTTAAGAATTCATTTTTCGGAATCTTAGTATTACTAGAAATGGCATTCCATCTCAATTCAATACTTTTGACAACTAATTTCTCAGGTATATTAGTGTACATAGAAACAACATCAAAAGACACAATTTTGTGGTCATCCCTAAAAAAAAATCATTAAGTTTACTCGTAAGTTCGAAGCTATTCTTAATAAAACTAAATTCCTTTTTTACACTCTTATCAATTATGTCTTTGAGAAATACAGTCAGTGGATATAGAGGACTATTAATACAACTTACGATAATTCTCAAAGGATGACCATCTTTATGTATCTTAGGCAGCCCATAGATCCTCGGCACATTTCCGTCGGTAACATTAAGCCTTTTATAAAAAATTCATCTAAATATTTCATACTCTTCCACCTCACCAATAGTTTGTGTGCTTGGTTTGAATTTTATCATAAAAACAGGTAAAGATAAATTAAAAACTACTGAACAAAGTAATGCTGTATACAGAATTGACTGTCTTGACTGTGACGCTTCTTACGTTGTTCAAACGAAAAGAAAAGTTGTGACCAGAATTTCCGAACATAAAGCTAGCGCTCTGAAATCTAGTAATTTACATACTGTAGTTGCAGAACACCAAGTTCAGTTTAATCATAATTTTGACTGGAACAATGTTAAAGTTCTTGACATTGAACCATTTTTCCACAAGAGACTGACTTCTGAAATGATATTTATTAAAAAACAAAGTAACGGTATTAACAATCAAAATGATACAGAAAAGTTTCCAGAAATTTATTTACCGTTATTAAACACATCGTTTAAAACTTGATCTAGAATGTCTCACTAGCGACACCGAATTCGGTATAAAAGCGGTCTACCATGGTCTGACTTGATCATTTTATTCTTGATTGTCAAATTATACACATTAATTTTTCCACATCCTGTATTTGCTTGGCAACCTATTGTAAACACAGGTATTTTTTTTTACACTTTATAAAAAATTTTTTGTTTTTTCTTCTTGAATTTTAATTTCTTATTTATATTTATAATAGAATCGGGAAATTCTGTGCGCAATAATTTTCATCGCGGATACGCTTTTTGACTCACTGATGTACTTTTCACTTATTTGACTACAAATTTGACTTGCTGTGAATCTGCGCCTTTGAAATGATTGGAGATTATACTTTTATAAAAATTCTCTTCATCAAGAACTTTGTAATTTTACGTTGACTAGTTTTTATATATTTATTGATTTTTAATTCTTGCGGATTTTTATAATTATCTATGTTCTCATTTGAGGTTATTTTTTGTTATTACTGAAGATGGTCTGATTAAAGACCGAAACGTCTATATGTATTTTTAATCATTAAATATATATTAATTCGCTACTAATATCTTGCGTCCGTAGTTGTATGCCTATTATTTAGACCTTCTTTTATATTTCCTAACCATTTTTATCGTGTTTTCTGAAAGAATATAAAAGAATTTGTATTGCCCAATTTCATCACGAAAACTTTACCTAATCGAACCTATCCAGACAAAGAATAGTCTATACATAACCATATGTATAAAGAGATTTATCTGATTACATTTTTATCATAAAGACACGCGTAAAATACATAATTTTTTATGCATATACGGTTCTGCAGTTACGCAAATTGTTCTAAACTCCTGTTAGTATATGACCCATGTTGCCCCAACAAGAGATGGCCCATGGTGCCCCGATATGTTTAATATAAAAGATAGTGAAATATAACATCGAAGTAAACAATAAATGATTACCTGCACTGCAGAGAAAATGCAGAAAGATGTGTAGAATCACGTATGTAACTCGTAATAAGTACATCATACGTTATAGAAACAACATATAAGAAATTGTGAGAGGTAAAATAGTCACTTTCGCACCATGAGTCTTTAACGGCATGTATACTAAAAGATAACGGAAGTGGATCACTGCCATCTAGATACATAGTATGGGTAACTAAATAACAATCATATGATACCAATTGCACCAACTTAAACATTCTGGATTTCTCTAAACGGTTAATGACCCATGGAGCCCTGGTCTCCCCTATAATAAGACAAACATGTCAGGTCAACCACGAAAATAAAAAGAAAAAGAAAAACGCACAATTTCAATACATAAAAAAAATTCTGTATAACCGAAAACATATATAACTATTTGATGTCTTTTAATAATTGAATATAAGTATGATATATACCTTCTGTGGGGTGATCTCGATTGATAACGGCTCGATTGGACACTACCAATCACAGCGACCAGGTGCCTAGGAGCTTTGTAGTCTCAAGCGCTGTGAGTGGCTCGTGTCCAATTGAGCCGTGTCCAACTGGTTGCCACCCTCTTCTGTATATGAGCGTAAAAATTTAGACTATTTTGTTGCATTAGTATATAAAGGCATTCAGATATTAAACGCTTATTAAGAAAACGTTCTTCATCTAAAATCGCGACATTCTCCCAATCGAAGTCATGATCAAATTCAATACGATGTTTTGTGATCACTGATTGGTTGTTACTATTCTGGTTAATATGATTACGCGCGTCAATTTAATGGTGCTCAGTCAATTTAATTTTAAGTTTTCTTTTGATCTGTCCAACGTAAGAGGCATCGCAAGATTTACATGAAATTTTATAAACAACATTTTTTCTTTTTTCTCTTGAGAGGATGTCTTTATGTCAAACTATTAAATTTATTTAAGCCAATAAAAGCTAATTTAGTATTAAAGGTTTTACTAATTCTTTTAAATTCGTCTGAAATTTTTGGAACATACGGTAGTACAAACCAAGAAGTACAATCCCTCTCGATTTCATCACTTGATTCTTTCTGTTGTATCGTACTTTTATGAAAGAGAATTTTTAAATGTACGTTAATAGTAGAGGAAATTAAATTAATAGGATAATCATTTCTTAGTAATATGCTAACAATATGTTAAAAATTTTGTTGGCGATACTTAGGATCCGATAATGAAAACGCTCCATCTGTCATACCTATTATTATGCCTCTTTTTATGAGAGTGGGTGTGTCGATAAAAATTAAGGTATCTTCCCGAATACGTAGGCTTATGGTACCAGTCAAAAATTCACTTAAATTGTCATTATTAATAATAGTAATATCTAAAAAATTTATTTTGTCGTCCCCAAATTCTAAGGTAAATTTTAATCTGTCATGTAATGAATTAAGAGTCTCAAGTGTAAAGTCAACTAGATTTTTTGGAACTGTCATAACAATATCATCTACGTACTGAAAATAAAACAAGGTTGAAAACCCGAAGTCTCCAATGCCCTTGCCTCCAAATCCCTCATTACTAAATCAGCTAACATTAGAGAGAGAGAGGCGACCCCATAGGGGTACCAAAATTTTGTTTATAATACTGCCCATCAAAACTAAAATAAGTTGGATTGAGTACCAACCGGACTCCCAACATAAACTCATCTTTCGAGATATTGACCTTATCTCTCACAAAATTCCACCTCTTATCAATACTCTCAATAGCCAAATCAATAGGGATATTGGTAAACAAGGACACAACATCTAATGAAATTAAAACATGTTGAATTTCAAAACGCGTCTCATTAATTCTTTCCACTAATTGAAAACTATTAACTATAAAATAATTAACCGGCTTCTTCCACGTACACTAGCTGAATTTAGTGCAGGATCATAGAATAATCCATATTTATTATAAATTATATTACAAACCAAACGTTTCGGTCTGTCATCAGACCATTCTCAATAGTATTACATTCAATTATGAAAAATTTCGCAATGAACTTATACAGACTAAAATCACTCAAAATGTCAATATACATATCGCTGTCAAAATTAGTTAAGATGAATTATCGAAGTATCATGATTTTCGTCAACTGCAAGACCCATGGAAACATAATATGTCATATCGTTTAAATGATTTTCATCCTCAGCTTTATATGAAAACAAGTATGTTCTACCTTTTAAAAAATTGTTATTTTAAATTACGTTTATATATTCTATTTTGAATTAATATTATAAAATTACTTACATTAAAGGTGTGATTAGCAATTATCTACTCCTTAGTAATAATCTTATTTCATTATAATCATTCGACGCACCATTACCTGATACTAACATAATAATATTTTATTTTAATCAATTAAAATGACTAACTTAATAATTTCACACAGCTTTGTAATACCTGCGTAGAATCGTTACAATGTATCGCCGCATATACTGCACAATTTATCAAAGACATTATTCTTTTCAACGCTGCTAACCGTTATTATATCGAATGCTAAGACGAACTGCGAGAAACTGTTTCGTATGTTCTGACCCTCAGTATTTATATTGAGATTAATTCCCATACATTTAAGAGGTTTTAATAATTATAGATTCACAATTAATTATAAAACAACTAACATAAAAATCGATAAATTAAAACAACAGTTTACGTTTAAATGTATGCGTGTAGAATTGCAGGATGCGTATCATTGTTTATTTAGTATAAAAAATGAAATATGCAAATTAGAAAGATGGATTGCTAGTTGGATTTCAAAACAAACATCTAATTCTTTTTTTCAATGTCAAGATCTTACAAGAAATAGAGTTTGGACTGATGAAATTAATAAAATTAATAAAAAAATTAAAAATCTACGAATAGCTAAGATTAATAACGATAAAAATAACATTAATCCAATTAAATTTGAATTACTTTGGTCAGAAGCAATTAATGCGCTTATAGAATTTAAACCTTCAAAAATACACATGATTTCCATCGATAATAGTGATAAAATTAAATGTCAGTACAATAATTCCTTAATTACTAACACAAGTAATGCACTTGCAATTAATAATAATAGTAATTGTGACAAACACAAAATTAACATTAGTCCAACGGAATTTAACAAAACATTTTCATTACATAATATCAATAATAATTGGTTGATTAACTTGAGCAATATAGACATTCCAGATAGTGTTAAAATGATCTTACAATTGGGGCAAAAATTTAATTTACCATTGAATAACAAGAATAATGAAAAGACAATAATTGAATTTGTTAAACAAATAGAATCTAATATTTTTAACATAGACAATTCAATAAAGAATACTATTAGGAATAATTGTATTGAAATCTTAAATAAGTTACCGCATAAAGCTAAAGAAAAAAAGTCAGACGATGAAATGTTATTGGTAGAAAGTATGAAGGATGTACGTAAGTTTGTGGAGGAACAGCAAGACATTTTAATTACAAAAGCAGACAAAGGTAATGCTACTGTGGTTATGAATTTGTCTGATTATAATAATAAAATGACTACGTTATTGTCTGATAAACGAACTTACAGTGAAATTAAGAAGGATCCAACTAGTAAACTAATTAAGCAAACACATGTATTAGTAAAACGATGGAAGGAGAAAGAATATTTGAACGACCAAACTTATAAATTACTAAATGTTACAGATTGTAACCTGTCGAGATGTTACGGTGTGCCCAAAATCCATAAAATTGGCAATCCTTTACGAATCATTATTAGTTGCATAGACAGTCCTCTTTATAAATTATCCTCTTATATCAAAGAAATTATCAATAAAAGTGTCAGTAAACATTTTAGTCACATTAAAAATAGCTATGAGTTGGTGCATAAAATTAATGGTAAAAGTTTAAATGATAATTATAAAATTCTATCCTTTTTTTATCGAAAATATGTATACAAATATTCCAGAAAAATTAATTTTAACTAGTATTAGCAATAGATGACCAGATATTTCAAAAAATACTAATATTCCTATAAATGAATTCATAGGTGCAATTTCTTTGATATGCAATTCAACATTCTTTAGATTTGATGAACTTTTTTATAAACAAGTACATGGATTGCCAATGGGCTCACCACTCTCTCCAATCTTAGCTGATCTCGTAATACAAGATCTTGAAAATGATATTTTGAGTCGTTTAAATATTCCTATATCCATATATTGTAGATATGTAGACGACATTCTGCTCGCTTTGCCTAGCGATAAAATTGAAATTGTTTTGGAACACTTTAATAGTTATCACAATCGAATTAAGTTTACTCTTGATATAGGTTCTAATGATTCTGTAAGTTTTTTGGATGTCAACGTAATGATTAAGGACGGTCATATTAGATTCAATAATTACAAAAAAATGACTAATTCGGGACGTTATTTAAATTTTATATCATCTCATCCAGACCAACAAAAAAAAGGCATTATAATAAGTTTGTTTGATCGAATAATCTTTTTAGCTCATCCGGAATACCATGAAAATAATATCAAAGAACTTGTTGAGATTTTACTAAATAATGGTTATCCGCTGAATATGATTTTTTCGACTATAAATAATAGAATTAAAAAATTAGCAAAAAGAAAGAATTTATACATTAATAATAAACAATTAGAGGACACTAATATAAATAATAAAATTAATTATTTCACAGTTCCATATATACGTAATATTTCAGAAAAGTTTCGTCATATTGCTGGTACAATGAACAAAAAAGTTGCGTTTAAATCACATAATAATTTAAATTCTATTATTAAACTAGGTAAGGATAAATTAAAGACGAACGAACAAAAAGGCGTCGTGTATAAGATTAATTGTAGAGAATGTAACGCGTCGTATGTTGGTCAAACAAAAAGGAAGATTGGCACTCGTATGGTTGAACATCAACATGATATAAAAAATAAAAAATATTGTAGTTCCGTTTTAGCTGAACATCATATTAATTATGGTCATAATTTTAATTGGGATGATATAAAGATTATGGACAAAGAACAGTATCTTTTCAAAAGACTAACGTCAGAGATGATTTTTATCAAAAAACAAGAAAATGGTTTAAATAAGCAGATTGACACTCAGAAATTTCCAGAAGCTTACGTTTCCTTGCTAGGCATTGTGTGATGTTGTTTTGAATGTATATAAGTTCTCATTAGCCTTCAATATAAATACTGAGGGTCAGAACATACGAAACAGTTTCTCGCAGTTCGTCTTAGCATTCGATATAATAACGGTTAGCAGCGTTGAAAAGAATAATGTCTTTGATAAATTGTGCAGTATATGCGGCGATACATTGTAGCGATTCTACGCAGGTATTACAAAGCTGTGTGAAATTATTAAGTTAGTCATTTTTATTGATTAAAATAAAATATTATTATGTTAGTATCAGGTAATGGTGCGTCGAATGATTATAATGAAATAAGATTATTACTAAGGAGTAGATAATTGCTAATCACACCTTTAATGTAAGTAATTTTATAATATTAATTCAAAATAGAATATATAAACGTAATTTAAAATAACAATTTTTTAAAACGTAGAACATACTTGTTTTCATATAAAGCTGAGGATGAAAATCATTTAAACGATATGACATACTATGTTTCCATGGGTCTTGCAGTTGACGAAAATCATGATACTTCGATAATTCATCTTAACTAATTTTGACAGCGATATGTATATTGACATTTTGAGTGATTTTAGTCTGTATAAGTTCATTGCGAAATTTTTCATAATTGAATGTAATACTATTGAGAATGGTCTGATGACAGACCGAAACGTTTGGTTTGTAATATAATTTATAATAAATATGGATTATTCTATGATTCTGCACTAAATTCAGCTAGCGTACGTGGAAGAAGCCGTTTAATTATTTTATAGTTCTCATTACTATATCTGGCAGACAGCCTATAATCGTCGGCACTACAAGCCGGCACAAAATACTTTTACTTCATTTCAACTTTCACGATTTGGCACACAGGCCTATTATATCACTAACGTTATTTCATTTTCACGACGAACAAAAATCAGCCTCTTGGCACAACGGCCTATTTTAACATCCTCGGCGGAACAGCCTAAAGGCGACAAGCCTACTCCCGAGTTTCTCACGACAGGCTCAAAATATTCTCTCGAACGGCCTCGTTTCGCTCCGCGCTCTCCCTTATATTACCTACGCTATCCCTTCTCTGGTGCTCTACTCTCTCTACAAGACTTGCGCACTGAACGCACTCGCAGCGTTAGCCGTTTAATACTCACTACGCCGCTCAATATATTTCCTGCGTTTTTATTACATTATATTAATTTTTAATTAACGCTTTTCTTTATTTTCAGGTACAATACAAAATTGGAAATGCAGCCGCTGATCTTCTCCCGCTGGAGTTACAGGTAAGTATCGTTAAATATTAATCAATTCTTTATTTACAGGTTATCAACTTATCGACTACACTACCTCTTATCTATATACACTATATATATTACTTACTATCCGTAGGTCTCACGCTACTTAACTCTATCGGTACGATAACAGTAATTTTCTCACTTCCGGTTATCGGATCCCCAGATAGACAAGCGTG
>NW_017300078.1:42212-45986 GCF_001594075.2 Trachymyrmex cornetzi | reverse complement strand
CGTACCTGACAGGTACGATATCGGCACGCATAGTACGCCGTACGCTCACCGTACTAATACCGTGGAGGTATTTGTCTATCTGGGTCGATCTAAAATTTGCACAGCCCACTCTGTGTTATCTAGCACAATGACGGTCGGTTATTCCGATCCCTCAACTTTCACTTATCTTCAACAGTAATTACCGACACTCGGTATATTAATCAACTCAAAACCCTAAATACTCTCTTATCTAATATTCACTCAAGCCATGACGGTGGCTTTTCCCAATCCGTCAATTTTTATCTATGATACCCGTTTTACATAATCACCCGATATAAGTGTTCATTCATTACACATTTATTCTACTTCCATTTAGGTCCCTTATTATTATAACGGTCGCTTTTCGCAATCCGCTCACTCAACATACGCGACAACAATTTTTCACTAACTACCCGTTATATACGGCTCGCTCTAATGATACCAATAACTCTGATTAATGCTATATATCAATTCAACGGTTCAATTTGTTTCAAATTCTTAATACTAATTCCTGATAACGATAATTTATGGTCACCCGATATATATGGTGATCTCATATTCTACCAACACCCTTTATTAATGTCCAAATGAAACATTACGGTCGCATTTTGCGATCCGCCAACATTAACTATTACGTACCAAATTTATATGATCACCCGGTATATGCGATGACTCATAAATACTTATTCGCAGTTTAACAATGCTACTAATAACGTTCACGGTGGTTTTACTCGATACTCTACTTTTAACTATATAATAACACTTTTTCACTATCACCCGGTATAATTTATCACTCTTTATCAACACTCTAAATTCGACTGATGGTCTCATTGATTATAACGGTATGTTTTAATCAAAATCCAATCTCATTTACTTTATTTCCAGTCTATTACAAAATATGAATTTCTACCGGTCACCCGTTATACGATCACTCGTCAAATTATTACCGTATCTACGGTTTTGTGGCCTTATGGGCATCTAATAAATTATTTACAACTAATACTAACCTTAATGCTAATCAAATCTTTTTTCCTTTATTTTCTCTTTTTCTACTTTCGAAACATAATCTGTCACTATTACTAATTCTACCCTATAACTTAATCTATTACTTAGTCTGTTACTCTTAAATATTCTATTATTTACAGGTTGTCCACATTACCTCGTGCTGGCCGACGTCTTTGATCCGGAGATGAAGCCGAAGCCTAGCCTCCGGTTTCAAAGTACGTTACCAAATTCAACAAAGTGATTCTTTGGTTTATTTCAAGTAAAAAAGTCCATATAAACATGTGTCCAAAACGGCTTAGTTTCCGAAATAAAAAAATTTAAACGTGTAGTAATAATCTGTTTATTTGAAAGAAATACAACTTGAACTAGTTAAAAATAGAAAAACAAAAACAGGCTTCATTTCTTCTGACGAAATAAAACAATTAGATGAATTAAAGGTTATGCGTTTCGCAGGTTTCCTCCGTGTCCAGATCCATTCTTGAGATGCCAACGTTTCGTGAACCTTGCAGTACACTTCATCAGGGCGAGGGGCAGCCTGATACTGAGCTGTTCCTCCGGGCCGTTCCTTTTTATATTACGCTGCTTGTTGGGGTGGTGAGGATGGGCGGAGAGGGGGAAGAGGTTGTGGGAGGGGAAAGAGATGGTGGAATTGGTCGGTCTTCAATAACCGGGAGAATGGTATTCCATATTTTATTTATTTTGTAGCCATTATCTCTATTTAAATTGTTAGGGTGTTTTTGTATCTCTATGGCTTCTCTGTACTTTCTTGGAAAGTATGATGTACTGTTGACTATTGTGATCGTTTTTTCAAACAGTATTTGATGTCCTGTTTCGACGTTGTGTTCTGATAATGCCGACTGCGTGGTGTGTTTTAGTCTGACATCACGTTGGTGTTCTTTGATCCGTAGGTTGACCATTCTCCCGGTTTCTCCAATGTATACTTTCCCGCAGGAACAAGGTATTTTGTATACTCCTGCGGAACTGAGTAGAGGTCTTCGGATCTTTAGGATTTCTTAAGATTTGTCCTATCTTTTTGGGTGGTTTGAAGATAGTTCGGATATTATGTTTGTTTAACATCCTGCCAATCCGATCTGTTGTTCCTTTGACATATGGGAGGATGGTTAGGATCCTTTCGTCTGGTTATGTGTCAAAGACCGTTGTCTTGTTTGCATGTTTATTGATTATTTTGGTTAGGTCTTTTTTGTCTTGTCTGTTTTTCTGTAAGACCAGTTTGAGGTGGTTGAGTTTTGTCTGTAGATGTTCTTTGTCAGAGATGGTGAAAGCTCTATGTACTAGTTAGTTGATTGCTGACTGTTTTTGTGCTGGATGGTGGTGCGACTCGGCATGTAGATATCTGTCTGTGTGTGTTGGTTTTCTGTACACTTGATGGCCTAAGGTACCGTCAGCTTTCTTAGAGACAAGAACATCTAGGAAAGGTAATTTTCCGTTTTCCTCTATGTCTATAGTGAAGTGGATATTTGGATGTTGTTTGTTGAGGAAAACGAGGAATTTACGTAGTTCGGCTCTGCCGTGTCACCATACCACGAATGTGTCGTCTACATAACAGAACCAAACTTCTGGTTTTTTGGGTGTTTTTCTAAGGGCCTCTTTCTCAAAATGCTCCATGAAGATGTTGGCGATTACAGGAGAAATAGGAGAGCCCATCGCCGCTCCTGAAGTTTTTTCATAAAATTGGTTGTTATAGGAGAAATAAGTGGTTGTTAAGCAGTGCTCTATTAGCGGGATGAGGTCGGAAGGGACTTCATGTGAGGCCTTTATTATGTTTAATGTGTCTTTTATTGGGACTTGTGTGAAAAGGGATTCTACGTCGAAACTCACGAGCAGGTCCATGGGACGTAGTCGGATTTTTTGAATCTTTTGTATGAAATCCGTTGAGTTGGTTATGTGTGATTCTGTTTTTCCATTGAGGGGTTTTAGTGTTCGTGTTAGGAAGCGCGATAAGTTGTATGTCGGGGAGTGTATGGTAATTAGATGAATTGTTGAAATGTCCATCTTGCGCCATGATACATCCATCGAGCCTTCTTCTCAAAGATTGACGTACACGCTCAAAGATACCAGGTGTGCTACGTATTGCCTCGCATGAAGCAACTACTCGATTCCTCAAATCATTCTCATTCTCAATTGGGGTGGTATAAACCATTGATTTCAGATGCCCTCAAAGCAAATAATCCGAAGGATTTAAGTCTGATGATCTAGGAATCCAAGGTTGAGTTCCTGCTCGACCTATCCTGTATTTCAAAAACTAAATCGTTTAGGACACATGTTTATATGGACTTTTTTACTTAAAATAAACCGAAGAATCGCTCTGTTGAGTTTGGGAACATACTTAACTAACACCCTGTATATACAGGATGATGCTTTTAACTTGAGACATTCAAATATCTCCAAAAATAAGCACACTACGAAAAAAGTGTTAAAAATCAAAATTTCATTATTTCGAGGGGGACATACAATGACGTTAAAATCAAACCCCCCCACCCCGCCCCCTGGGCGGTGAGGGGGGCAAGTTTTAAATCTTAAATGGGAACCCCTATTTTTTATTGCATATTCGGAATCTTTGGCTAAAAACACATACAATTTGTGTTACGTCCTGAGAGCGAGTTTCCAGCGGTCTCGAGACGCGACACGAGTTTGCGGGAACGCAAGCGCGGAGCGGGGCGCGCGGGGCGAAGCCTTGGCTTCAACGCGGTGTTTTGACGCGTATTTCTGTTGTTAGAATAGGCAGCTGTC
>NW_017300078.1:40620-41920 GCF_001594075.2 Trachymyrmex cornetzi | reverse complement strand
GTGATTATCGTAGGCCTGGTGGCCTTGCGTGTGGGCGCCACGTGGGGTGGAGATGAAGGTGGTCTCGATCGCGGCGGTGGCGTAGTGGTAACCACGGTTTTTGTGGCGCTTTTCTCCGGTATCGAATTCGGCGAACCCGCGAACTCGGGAGTCGTGCCCGGTGTGTCAACCGTGGGTTTATTCGCGTCCCCCGCGTTCTCCCTCCAATGATCCGAAGGATCGAACTCTCCCACAGTCAGAAGCTCCCGCTGTAGCCTCTTGAGGTGGATTCGCCACCCTCCTCGCTTGCCGTGTGTACGTTTTTTCTTTGGCATCTGTGCCCAGAAAGAACGTTTGGTTAGTAGCGGCAGATCGGAAAGAGAGAGGGAGTGCGGAGGCCTCGACGCCGAGAAGGCGCTCGTTTGGAGTCTCCGCTGGGAGGTGATTTCGGCGTCGCCGTGGTTGGCGCTGCAGAAATCGGGCGAGGAGTTAGCCCGTCAGACGCCGTGGTTGGCGCACGATCGGGGCTTTATTTGGTAGGAATTAACGGATGATCCGGAGCGCTAGTGAAAGCGCTAGGAGTCCTTACCGTTTTTGGTTTCCAGGAAGGAATAAGGCAATTTGTCTGTAAATCGTCTCGCTTTATATATATTTTGTTTCGTGACCCCTCGCGGTAAGGGGATGTTTTCGCACACGTGTAGTTGCGAAATTCTCTCGAATATTCTAATTCTTCTATCGCAATTTATTTGATTCCTGTGCGTCTTTTTGCCTTTTCGGTCGTTCTCATGTTTAGCGGGGTTTGCAATATTCTTAGGGGTGCTCTTGGTTGGCGCGTGATGCACTCGGTTGCGGCGTAGCCAGCGTGCATTCTTTGCGCGTTTTTTCATGCCGCTTTTCCGCGTATCTTCAGTTCTTTCTTTCGAAGCGCTCGGGAGTCTCCTTTGTTTGTTTAGGGCTCTTATTTCGTTCTTTGTGCCCTTATTTAAATTGTAATAGCTTTTATTTGTTTTCTGAGGCCTTCTTGATCGATGCGCGCGTTTCGCGTTGCATCGCTATGCATTTTACGAGTAATTGCGCGTTTTTACTTATTCTTGGTGGATCGGCGCTATTTCCTCGTGATTATTCGGTTGCTAATTACGGTGTTCGTTATTTCCCGTCTTTTGGCGGTGCTATTTACGTGCTCTAGTGCATTTTTCTATTGGTTTTTCTATATTATTAATCGCGCAGGCACTGTGCGCGCGGCGTTCGAACGCGACGGTTTCGGTAGCTTATCCTATAGTTTTACGCGCTTGTAGTTGGCACGTATTGTATTATTCGTTAT
>NW_017300078.1:37755-40393 GCF_001594075.2 Trachymyrmex cornetzi | reverse complement strand
AAACTTCTCATTATTTTTTATTACTCATTAATTACTTCTCAAGAAACTTACTTTTAGCGTAACCCAGGAACAACGACGTGGACGTAGCAGTTTTCTGTTTTCTTCGTACGATAAAATGAAGCACGTGACCGAATTCTATCTGGAAAACGCTCAGCGTAGAGATTGACAGCATTATCAAGATTTCTTCCAGCTTTAATTACTAATATATACTATACCGGATGTCCCAGACCACCCGTCCACCCCTTTTATCTCAGAAACAGAGCATTTTAGAAAGGAACATTTCAGACAAAAGTTATGGGGTTCTAAATGATCTATTCAGTGATCAGATCAGTATGACCTTGGGTGGCGTCACCAAGGTCAGAGCAATGTCATTTTGAATTTTTTAAATGGAACCCCCTATTTTTCATCGCATATTCTTATAGCACACCTCGAGAGCTTTCCAAAACACTATAATGAAATGTTTTTTCATAAAGTACTTTTCGAATTATAAGGCTTAAATGTTACAGTATTGTCGGCATTAGCATTTCCCAAGAAGTACCAGATGTAGAGATTACTTAATCGGATTTAATCTCGTGCATACATGAGTGCATACTTGCGTACGGGCGTACGTGGGAATGAAGAAAGGAAGTCGGAATTACATATATCGGGTGTCCCAGACCACCCGTCCACTCCTTTTATCTTAGAAGCAGAGCATTTTAGAAAGAAACGTTTCAGACAAAAATTATGGAGTTCTAAATGATCTATTCAGTGATCAGATCAGTATGACCTTGGGTGGCATCACCAAGGTCAGAGCAAAGTCACTTTAAATTTTTAAAATGGAACCCCCTATTTTTCATCACATATTCTCGTAGCACACCTTGAGAGCTTTCCAAAACACTATAATGAAATGTTTTTTCATAAAGTACTTTTCGAGTTATAAGGCTTGAATGTTACAGTATTGCCGGCATTAGCATTTCCCAAGAAGTACCAGGTGTAGAGGTTACTTAATCGGATTTAATCTCGTATATACGTGAGTGCATACTTGTGTATGGGCGTTCATGGGAATGGAGAATGGAAGTCGGAATTACATATACAATGTTCTTATTTCTATTTGTTAACTGAACTGATTATGTTTGATGCTCAATCAGGTCCAAATAAACTGCATGCATTTTCCCGTGCTTAGCATTAATCAGGATGAACGATGTGGACGTGACGAGAATTTCATCCCATTGGGGTGAAGGCGAGGGGACTCAGCACCCCAATGGGATGAAATTCTCGTCACGTCCACATCGTTCATCCTGATTAATGCTAAGCACGGGAAAATGCATGCAGTTTATTTGGACCTGATTGAGCATCAAACATAATCAGTTCAGTTAACAAATAGAAATAAGAACATTGTATATGTAATTCCGACTTCCATTCTCCATTCCCATGAACGCCCATACACAAGTATGCACTCACGTATATACGAGATTAAATCCGATTAAGTAACCTCTACACCTGGTACTTCTTGGGAAATGCTAATGCCGGCAATACTGTAACATTCAAGCCTTATAACTCGAAAAGTACTTTATGAAAAAACATTTCATTATAGTGTTTTGGAAAGCTCTCAAGGTGTGCTACGAGAATATGTGATGAAAAATAGGGGGTTCCATTTTAAAAATTTAAAGTGACTTTGCTCTGACCTTGGTGATGCCACCCAAGGTCATACTGATCTGATCACTGAATAGATCATTTAGAACTCCATAATTTTTGTCTGAAACGTTTCTTTCTAAAATGCTCTGCTTCTAAGATAAAAGGAGTGGACGGGTGGTCTGGGACACCCGATATATGTAATTCCGACTTCCTTTCTTCATTCCCACGTACGCCCGTACGCAAGTATGCACTCATGTATGCACGAGATTAAATCCGATTAAGTAATCTCTACATCTGGTACTTCTTGGGAAATGCTAATGCCGACAATACTGTAACATTTAAGCCTTATAATTCGAAAAGTACTTTATGAAAAAACATTTCATTATAGTGTTTTGGAAAGCTCTCGAGGTGTGCTATAAGAATATGCGATGAAAAATAGGGGGTTCCATTTAAAAAATTCAAAATGACATTGCTCTGACCTTGGTGACGCCACCCAAGGTCATACTGATCTGATCACTGAATAGATCATTTAGAACCCCATAACTTTTGTCTGAAACGTTTCTTTCTAAAATGCTCTGCTTCTGAGATAAAAGGGGTGGACGGGTGGTCTGGGACACCCGGTATATATATATACTCGTTAATTGGATAAATTTTTCGTTAACGATACCCACAGAATATTTTGTTGATCAAACATGTCTCTCTGTTAATTATTAGGGCATTTCGTTTTATGCATATATAATATTCCTCGTTTATCTAATGTAAACAAGGATAAATGATGCATCATGTTCTCATAATCTATGAGGTACTTACAAAGCAGTATGTAACATAGCTAAATTCAAATTCGTTAATAAATCAAACTAATCAAGACACCTTACAAATCAAAGAATTGGAAAGAGTATGGGCACTAGGAGTCGGGTGCAGTGATGCACATTTGGCTCCTCGGCAACACGGAAAACCGCCCCACCATTTCGTCGCTGCGCGAGAGCGAGCGAGACAGTGAGACTCGCTGTCTCGCTCACTCTCG
>NW_017300078.1:35676-37702 GCF_001594075.2 Trachymyrmex cornetzi | reverse complement strand
TCGCTCGCTCTCGCGCAGCGAGAAACCAATGTTCCGTTATAACATTGCGAGCAGACGTGTTCCATCGGATGTGGTTCTTATGTTTCGTGATTCTTGATTTCAGTTGTCTACACGTCTGTTCCACATAACTCGCGTCGCAGCTCTTGCATCTTATAAACAACCTTCGACTTCTTACCACGCGGTAAGGGGTCCTTATGCACCCTAATAAATTCTCGCAATTTATTAACACTATAAAATGACACCCTCATATGCTCGCTATTCAATCTATTAAACTTCTCAGTAATACCACGAACGAAAGGGACAGTGAACCACGAAGGCTGTACTACATCAACGCTATTATCACTAACAACCCTCTTCCTATTACTAGCCATAATAATATTCTTCAAACGGTTGTTAATATTCTCAAATATAAAACTCAAAGGATAATCATTCTCTAATAATACTTTAATCACAAAACACAAATTATCAAAATGGAATTTAGGATTTGAAAGCAAAATCACCCTATCAACTAATCCCGCGATTGTACCTATTTTTTGAGAAACCGCGTGCTGTGACCAAAAGTTCAAATATCTACCCGAAAAGGTTGGCTTGTGGTACCAATCAAACTCTATCAACTCATTATCCCTAATCACTGTAACATCCAAAAAATTTAACCTATCACCCCCCACCTCCATAGTAAACTGAAGCCTAGGATGCTGAGAATTAAAGACATCAAGAATGGAACTAACCGAAGAAACAGGCGCTGCCATGATTATATCATCAACATACCTATAGTAAAGGGGCAACGGAAACTGAATCAAAGACAAAGCTCTACTCTCCAATTTACGCATAACTACATCCGCGATGACGGGAGACAACGGGGAGCCCATGAGTGTACCATAATTCTGTTTATAAATAACACTATCAAACAGAAAGAAAGTAGAATCTAAAATAAACTGAACCGTTTTGATGAATTCCTCCTTCGGTAAACAACAATCTGTCACGAGTGCGATTCAAGTGACAATTGCGCCACGAAACGTACCAAAACGATACTCTAACAATTTACGAAATCATATTATTTAAAATAAAGAAAACAGTATCGATTAATATAAAAGAAGACCCTGAGAAATGCAGACTCAGATGTTGTAGGAATACTGGCCTCGTCCGATAAGCGGAACGCTGACGGATCAGCGCGGACAGTCCAAGGTTGACCCCCAAAATATAGAATATAAGCGCGACCTCATCTGCGGTCGACGGTCAGAAATTCGGTCAAGTGAATAAGCATAACGCGTCGCGTCGCGCCGTCCGAATCATTACAGTAGATATATCGCGAAGCGAATATGATAAGTGAATTGTGATTGTAAATCAATACAAGTAGTGTTTGGTGAAAATAAAGATATTTAATATAATTGCTAACAGCTACATGAAAACGTTTATTTCTACTAAAACCGCCCCTCGAGTCCTGCGTGGATTCCGAACCGTGCCGTACAGCGGCACAAGAAATTGGTGGCAGCGGTGGGATCCACTCAGCTGGCCCAGGACCCGGGACGGCGACGACAGCAGCAACCTGCAAATAAGGGGAATCAATTAAAAACGGTGAAGAAGCAGCCCACAGAGGAGAAGCAGAAGCCAGATACCCTTTCCCAGCGAGCACCCGGTATAGCAGCCGACGACCAGGACGCAGATAGCAGCGTAACCCGAGAGGCGCAACCGACAACGGTGACTCAGCGAACAGCGGACTACAGGCAACATGCGATTAACTGCGTTAATGTAAGTCCGAAAAAGCTATTTGTAACGGATAAATGTCCCGAAGCGAAAATAATCGCGACCGAACGAACGTACCGATTTCCTCGCGAGTTTACAGCGAGCCTATACCGAGGCGTACGAGGATTAGCCAAATTAGTCCCGTGAGTATTGTCGCCGAGGCTGTAAGAGATATACGCGATAACGTGCAACGCGTGTTAGAACCACGATATTCGAGTGGTAGCGAATCCGATTCGGAATTACATCCTAACCTTACGATCGAGAGAGTATTTCCGGTCGTAGA
>NW_017300078.1:34490-35277 GCF_001594075.2 Trachymyrmex cornetzi | reverse complement strand
ATTCTTAAGTGCCAGCACGTACGCAATAGAGAAGATAAATTACGCGGACAAACCAGCTCTATTGGAAGAGATTCTAAATACAAAATTGAAAGGAAAACTTCTATTAGACTTCCAAACTAGAAGTATAAGAGATTTTGAACAACTGCGGCGCGAAATAGAAGCCAACTATTTGGGAAAACGCGGAACATCACGTCTGCAATTAGAATTTAGCGCCTTAAAACAAAAGCCAGGAGAAAGTGCTCACACGTTCGGACGACGCGTGGATACTTCGGCAATGGAGTTATACGAATCGCTCATAGAAAAACGCGACAATACAAGTGAGCAAAAGCGAGCCATTTTAGAAACTATCCAAGACCAAGCCTTATTGAATTTCGAGTTGGGATTAAGAGAGGACATTAAATTAGTGGTACGATCGCAGAAATATACTAGCCTACAAGAAGCCATTAATGCCGCGAGCGCGGAAGAAAAAGTAAAGGGACCGACTCTACGAGCCAACTATAATGAGCGCTATAAGAACGGTCAAAATCAAAATTTAAAAAACACGGGCGTACAATGCAGCAAATGCGGGAAGATAGGACATCTGGGGCGAGATTGCCGATCAAGCAGATATGCAACTAAATTTTCATTGCCCAGAGCCGAAAAACCAGCAAGCATAAATCTCGCGGAAAAGTATTGCACGTATTGCAAAAGAGCGGGACATAAGAGAAATTAATGCTGGTCCTTAAACGGACGGCCCGACAAAGATCTGAAACAGCGCGCGAAACGAGACACCGATCACAGGGCGAAG
>NW_017300078.1:32409-34349 GCF_001594075.2 Trachymyrmex cornetzi | reverse complement strand
ACCGGAAAGTACGCTAATACCGGCCTTCGACTCGTTACACTACCAATAAAAGAAATGAAAAAAGGTCGGATAAATCTTTTGCTAGACACCGGTGCTACGCTCACTTTGATTAAAGTAGGAAACTTAAAGGGTGAGACGCTTATACGAGAGAAGCCAATGGCCCTCACCGGCGTGACAGGGCATCAGATAAAAACTATAGGGAAAATAAGAGCCACAGTATGTTTAGACGACAAAGAAATAAGACATACTATGCATGTCGTAAGAGATGATTTTCCTGTAGATTATGAAGGAATCCTTGGGATGGATTTCCTACAGAAATATAAGATAAAGAGCGATCAAAAGAATTACTTGCAAATCAACGGAGTAGAATTGAAGCTCCATCCGTACCAGAAAATAACTTTAACGCCGCGCAGCGAAACGATAGTGCGCGCGGTCGCAGATAAAAATCGTGTGGGAATTATACGGTCCGAGGAAACTAGACCCGGAATATTTATTGGAAATTGTCTGGTAGCACCTAATGAATATACGTGCCCGGTAAGCATGCTGAATACAACGGAGAAGCCTATTGAAATAATTACGCCACTCGTTACAATAGAAGAGTTGCGGACGAGTGAGCGAGAGGCCGTACTCACACTGACAAAGACGAGTAACGGAACAAAGACGAGTAACGTGAGCAATGCACTAACACTACCGCGGCACGAGCGCGTACGAAGCCAGATACGGAGCGAGCATTTAAATAACGAAGAAAAGAAAGCCATTGAGCAGATATGCGAAGACTTTAATGATATTTTCCATTTGAAAGGAGATGTGTTAACACACACAACAACGGTTGCGCATGAAATTAATACGCGCACCGATAGTGCGCCGATCAATGTAAGACCATATAGGCTGCCGGGAAAACATAAAGAAGAAGTGGCCAGGCAGATAGACAAAATGTTGAGGGACGAGATTATTCGACCTAGTTCAAGTCGGTGGAACGCACCGTTACTGGTCGTTCCAAAGAAAGACGACACTCCCGGAAAACCGAAGTTACGAATCGTGATAGATTTTCGGAAGCTTAACGACTTGACGATAGGCGACTCGTTCCCCTTGCCAAATATCACCGACATTTTGGATCAGTTGGGAAACGCAAAGTATTTTTCAACTCTAGATCTAGCAGCTGGATATCATCAGATCCCTATGAGCGAGGAACACAGGAGTAAAACGGCTTTCTCCACCTCGCAGGGGCACTATGAATACAACCGGATGCCATTCGGGTTAAAAAATGCACCCGCAACGTTTCAAAGGCTAATGAATACTATATTAGCTGGAATACAAGGTTTGAGATGCCTGGTATACTTGGATGACATAGTCATTTATGGATCAAACCTACAGGAACACAACAAACGCCTTGTCGAGGTAATGCAACGTTTACGAAAATATAACTTGAAGCTGCAACCCGATAAGTGCGAGTTCTTGCGGAAAGAGGTAATATATCTGGGACATATCATAACCGAAGCCGGAATACGACCAGATCCCAGTAAAATAAGCGCCGTGAAGGAATTTCCTGTGCCGAAGAAGATTAAGGATATTCAATCGTTTATAGGATTAGCCGGATATTACCGGAAATTCATAGAGGATTTTTCAAAAATTGTAAAGCCTCTAACAAGCCTGATTAAAAAGGGAGTAAAATTCGAGTGGAAAATAGAACAACAAAACGCATTTGAACTCTTAAAGGTGAAGCTCACGACAGCACCTATACTGAGTCCGGATTTCACTCGAGAATTTGTGGTAACGACTGACGCGTCGGACTTCGCAATCGGAGCCGTATTATCACAAGGTCCCGTAGGTCAGGATCGTCCGGTAGCTTACGCGAGCCGTATACTAAACAAAGCCGAGCAAAACTACAATACGACAGAGAAAGAATTGTTAGCGATAGTATGGGCAGTGAAGCATTTCCG
>NW_017300078.1:30312-31321 GCF_001594075.2 Trachymyrmex cornetzi | reverse complement strand
GCACCGCACGCCGTCTCTTTTTTTAAACGCCGACGAACTACCGCCACCACGAGATAAATATCGAATATTTCTTCATACAAAAATTCAGAAATACACTTTAAAAATAACTCTTTTACGTGTAAAAACTTACAACGAATATATTTATTCAGAACCGAGAAAAAAAATCTCAAAAATCTGCTTTTTTTCGGCCTCGTTACCTATCTTGCCCCCTTAACTAAGTTTAGCAAAGCTATTCCTATAAATAACCAAGAAGCAAGCACCGTCGCTAAAGCATTCGTGACCAAAATAGTGATGGAGCACGGAACGCCAGAAAAGATCCTTACCGATCAAGGCACTAATTTCACTAGTGAAATGTTTAAAAATACGTGCAAATTACTACAGATAGAAAAAATAAAAACAACGGCGTATCACCCCGAAAGTAATGGAGCGCTAGAACGCTCACATAAAACGTTAGACTATTTAGCCTATTCGAAGGAAGGATTAATACCCACTCGTTTACTACCTTTAGAGCTGATAATAATAGAATTGCGAGAAGCCGCATCACAATTAACAAAAGGGTTGCACTTTCCCTTTCAAGTAAAAGTGGAAAATTGGAATACTATCTGTTAAGAATTAGAGCGTTAATTCGTGCGGTCGTCGAGATCGCTCGAGAAACTTCTTCGCTTCGAATCTTTGTTGATTCGACTTTCGAGCAATGTCGACGTCGAGAGCGCGTGTTTGTGTGCCGATGACGACGGGAGTCTTTCGACACAGAAAAAAGGCCCTCGTCGTACTTGGTGTGTTACCCCCTGATTCGTCGCTCGTTGCTGGGCCGATGTTATCGACGAATCGCGTTATCGCTTCCAAAATCAAAGCCGCGAGCCGTTCGAGTTCGCGCGACGAAAGTCAGTACGAATCTGGAGAGCGACGGGTCGAGAGGGCTCCGTCGAAGCGTCCGAGCGAACCCGGCACCAAAATAAATCGTCTTAATTGTCGTAACGGGGGAACCAGATCGAAGACTCCCGCCGCC
>NW_017300078.1:23085-30120 GCF_001594075.2 Trachymyrmex cornetzi | reverse complement strand
TAGATAAGGAAAATAACCATTACACTATGTTAAGCGAAAACGACTTAAATAAGTGCGTGCGAGACAGTACCACGTATACGTGCGGGCAAACATTTCCGATATACTATATTAAATCCGATGCATCGTGCGAAGTATCGATATTCATAAACGCGCCAGGACAAATGCAAAATTGCGAAAACGGACACGTTTTATCTAGCACTACTTTGTGGATTATGTTGACGGAGGCTCAAACGTGGCTATATTCCACCAGGGAAAGCCAGAAAGTTTTTATCAATTGCAATAACGAGGAAAATGCACTAGAAATTAATGGAACCGGTAGAATTAAATTAAACGGGGATTGCAAGTTAACCACCTCAGATTTAACGTTACGCACGAAATCAATACTAAACGTACAATACATTAAAGAATATCTTCCGGAATATAACCTAACGTGTCATTTTGAAAAGGACATTGATATTGACCTCTCAAAGCGTATTCCGCTCAAGCAATTAATTAAAGATCCTAAGGAATTAACAAAATTAAGTTTAGGAATAAGAGAAATAGAGGAGTATTTAGGAAAGGGTAATACTCACGGATTCCACCATAAATATATAGTGTATCCCATAGGTACAATAATTGTCATGTTAATAGTAATCAACATTATAGGTATATAACTATGTATATAGTACGTAAGCGAAGGCAAATGCGAGAGGACAGCGAAGTTCAAAGGCGTAGCAACGACGCCATGTTATATTAAAATTAAGAAATGATTGTAAAAATTTATTGTAAATCGGGATAGAATGTACGACAATAATTGATAATAAATGCGGAAACTCGTAACCTCGTTTCCTTTCCCAAGGGGGGAGGAATGTCACGAGTGCGGTATTGCACAAGTGACAATTGCGCCACGAAACATGCTAAAACGATACTCTAACAATTTACGAAATCATATTATTTAAAATAAAGAAAACAGTATCGATTAATATAAAAGAAGACCCTGAGAAATGCAGACTCAGATGTTGTAGGAATACTGGCCTCGTCCGATAAGCGGAACGCTGACGGATCAGCGCGGACAGTCCAAGGTTGACCCCCAAAATATAGAATATAAGCGCGACCTCATCTGCGGTCGACGGTCAGAAATTCGGTCAAGTGAATAAGCATAACGCGTCGCGTCGCGCCGTCCGAATCATTACAGTAGATATATCGCGAAGCGAATATGATAAGTGAATTGTGATTGTAAATCAATACAAGTAGTGTTTGGTGAAAATAAAGATATTTAATATAATTGCTAACAGCTACATGAAAACGTTTATTTCTACTAAAACCGCCCCTAGAGTTCTGCGTGGATCCCGAACCGTGCCGTACAGCGGCACAACAAATCTCTAGAAATAAATCGCCAATGGTCTTGGATACAGTTCATCGCATAGTCAATTGGAACGTTAGTAAAGAGGCTAACAACATCCAGTGACATTAACTGAAATTCCTCACTCAACCGCCTACCATCAAGTTCCTTAACGAGTTTAAAACTATCATCGATATGACTATCCGCCTTAGGAATTGTTTTAATGATAATACTGTGAAGAAACACTGCTAACGAATATAAAGGACTGTTTATCGAAGAAACTTGGGGCAGTCCTGCTTATGTATCTTCGGAAGAGCGTAGGCCATCGGAAGTATCCCGTCATTACATAACAAACCTCTATATGTGGAATCAGATATATACTTATTTTCCTTTCACCTAACTAATAAAGCGCGTGAGCCCGTAACCATTTGTCTCGTCGGATTCCTTACAACTACATGTAAGCGTGTTTAGTGAATAAAGAAGTTTCACTCTTTATAAGTGTATTATTTGCGCGACGTCTTCTGCGCCCGACTCCTAGTGCCCTTACTCTTTCCAATTCTTTGAAATTCAAATTAATCTTATGGCTATAACTATCATAGTTTCCATACATTTTTCTCAAAATTAGATTGACGACGGAAAAAGAAGAAGTTTTCTCATCAACCATGATACATACTATTTTATTCCAATTCACTACAGGAAACAACACGACGACATAAAACAATACAGCATATATTCGCCTGATTTGTGTCGTCTAATACAATAATTGGGCTGCTATAGTGCGCTTAGATTAAAATTAATTATGATTCTGATGATGCATATTTAAAGAAAAGGTAATTCCAACCAAATTGAAAAATATTAAACAAATCCTAATAATAATATTTTAAATAATTAAATTTTAAATAATATTATTTAAAGAAAAGATAATTCCAACCAAATTGAAAAATATTAAACAAATCCTAATAATAATATTATTATTCTATATAATAATATTATTATAAATTCTTTCTGATTGTTATGACAAAAACCGAGATTTTGATTTAAATAAAATGCATTTAATTATTTACGCGCGCGCGCGCATCTTATTCATATCAAACCATAATCAAACAAAATTTCTCATGCATTACTGCAGGAATAAAAGGTCTGTTATATACCTGCGTAAGAATCTTCTGCGCCCGACTCCTAGTGCCCTTACTCTTTCCAATTCTTTGAAATTCAAATTAATCTTATGGCTATAACTATCATAGTTTCCATACATTTTTCTCAAAATTAGATTGACGACGGAAAAAGAAGAAGTTTTCTCATCAACCATGATACATACTATTTTATTCCAATTCACTACAGGAAACAACACGACGACATAAAACAATACAGCATATATTCGCCTGATTTGTGTCGTCTAATACAATAATTGGGCTGCTATAGTGCGCTTAGATTAAAATTAATTATGATTCTGATGATGCATATTTAAAGAAAAGATAATTCCAACCAAATTGAAAAATATTAAACAAATCCTAATAATAATATTATTATTCTATATAATAATATTATTATAAATTCTTTCTGATTGTTATGACAAAAACCGAGATTTTGATTTAAATAAAATGCATTTAATTATTTACGCGCGCGCGCGCATCTTATTCATATCAAACCATAATCAAACAAAATTTCTCATGCATTACTGCAGGAATAAAAGGTCTGTTATATACCTGCGTAAGAATTATCCTAACGGACAAACTGTGACATACGTCTGAAAGAAAGTATGCTATCATTATACTTAATGAAAACAGTTTTGTTAACCCTTTCGCTCAGAAAGCAGGCGGTCCGTTGGAATACCGCCATTGATCGGGACCCCGCGCCAAAAGTGTACCATACATCCACATTATATGTGGACAGTCTTTGGTGTTTAAAATTTCATTTTACGCCCGAACAGCATGAACAATGTTACCTTGACATGTTTTTGAAAAAAATGGATTGTTCCTTAAAACAAGATAATTATAATTTCTTTGTAAACCGTTTTTTAATTATCCCTTTCTTGCCAGTGGCATTATAGGTATCAATATACTACCACTACTAATTATGTTTAAATATACATCATTTGACAAAGTCAATGTTACCAACTTGGTATATGACTGTGCAGCATGGTTTGGTGTAACTCTTACTATGAGGAACACTATAAATTACTTCACGAATGCTGGCTGTAGCCAGCATCGATAATTACAACTTTGATAAGTACGAGACAAATCACATTTTCACAATTAAATAAATAATAACGAAAAATGGCACATGCAACATCAATTTCGTCGTCAAAACATCAATTTTCCACGCCTACAAGTTCAACCATTTATCGTGGTGCGGCGTTGTAACACACCCAAAAAAAAATTATTTTAATATTAGCAGAAACCGCTAAATCTTAGAGGATTATATTCTTATATACGGCCTCAAGAGGAATTTTCTAAAATCAAGAGGAAAATATGCTAACGAGGAAACCTCTCGAGGTGACAAATTCTGATTTTAATGAAACTTCGTGAACTTGTAGCTTACATAAAGAGATGAATTTAGAAAATATCAGTTGCAGCCCAAAAACGGTTTGAAGGGGTGAAATCACCCTTAACGTATATAGCGGTTTTCAGCTTTTTCTGTTATATCTCGAAAAATATTTGAGATATAAAAAATGTTTTATACAAAAGTTTTACAACAAAATCAGCTGTATTCATTCGCGTTTTCAGAACAATTATTTACCAATTTTTTGTCAAAATTTTCGAAAAAAAAATTGTTAAATAATTCTAAAAAAATATTATTAACGTAACAACCAAAAAAAGATAATCTAATTGTAAAGTGAAACTTCCGGTAACCTCATATTCCAAGCAGAAACTTTTACAGAAAGAGTATTCCTCTTCCATTGCACTGGATTATTCATCAAAAATGTATTGGAGATTATTCTAACAATTTTCCTCTTGTATGAAGAGGAATATATTTACTAAAAGCGGAGTACCCTCTTACGAGTAAATTATATTAGGAATAGCAAGATTTTTACTGCAGATGCAAAACGAAAGTACTCTCACTGTAAGAATATTGTGCTTAGCATATTTTCTTCTTAATTTCAGAAGATTCCTCTTGAGGCCATATATAAGAATAAAATCCTCTAAGATTTAGCGGTTTCTGATAATATTAAAATTATTTTTTTTTGGGTGAAATAGAGGTAATTTTATTGTAAAACTTTTACATAAAACATTTTTTTATATCTCGAATATTTTTCGATATTTTCTAAATTCATCTCTTTATGTAAGCTACAAGTTCACGAAGTTTCATTAAAATCAGAATAGTTTTCGAGATATAGCGGAGAAAGCTGAAAATCGCTTCACACATGAGGCCTGATTTCTTCGAAATGTCTATGACCAAAGAAAACGATAAAATACTATCATTTCCACACCACCTGTCATGAGGTAGATAACATGGTGCGCTTTTTTTATAGTGGTTTCCCCAGTAGGCCTATTCCACTCTAATTTTTTTATGCACGAATTATTCCAAATGCCGTCATTCCTCCGTTGACTACTTTGGAACATTTACAAATTTATATATATTTTTTTAAAAGATTTATTATTATTATAAAAATATATATTATTATTACTACATAAAAATATATTCGCGCGAGTAATATTTAAAAAATGCTTATCAAAATATTGTAAAATTACAACATCCTACTCCTCATTTTTCTCAATACGTTGAAACAACCTGACTTCGCGCGGACGTAGCTCGTCGGTCACGGGCTGCGGCCAGAGTCGCAAAGAGGTTCGGCCAGGAGGAGAGAGATGCAAGGCGGTAATAACGTAGTTAATACGGATTTGTCTGATAAGATAATAGTATATTCTGATATATGTTACAGCGTGTATGTATGTGTGTGTGTGTGTGTGTGTGTGTGTGTGCGTGTGATACAATTGCGTGTCGGTGTACGTGTGCGGTGTGTATGTGTACGGTGTGTATGTGTACGTGCGGCGGGCGCGATTCGCAGTGCGAACGTTGTCGCGTGAACCACTCGGTGACGCGGGGTACGCGGGTCGCGGGCTTACACCGCTAGCACGTGGTATTCGCGCGACGCGTCGCAACGCGAAGAGCGATACGTCGCCCCGATAGATGCGCTTTCTGCGTAGCGTGCGATACGGCACGGCTTCGACTGTGGGGAACGTCCGACGGAGGCGGGCAAAAGCCAACCCCCTGGTTCTTGTCGAAGCCGGTCGCGTATCGCGGAAAAGCGGACCTCTCGTCTCGGTCGCCCTGTTGCAAGGCTCTCGGAGCGGTCGCTGCAGCTGGTCCGAAACGGCCGACAGAGGCAGGGCGAGCCCTACCGCCGCGGTACAGCGAAACGGACGAGGAGCGAGCAATGAGCGGTGAGCCGGAGAGCGGAGTTGAATGCAATATCGGACCGGTAAATGCCGGTAGTGGCGGAGAATACCACCGCAGTATTGCTCTGGAAGTCGGATCTCTAGGAAGCGGTCGGTTTGCTAGGAGCTGGATTAGGAGCAAAAAGCCCGAAATAATCTTTTGCCGGGCTTTTATATCGGATTGTTGCTCCCGCTCGTATTGTTCCGGAATCATTCGGTGACTTTCGGCGTAGAACAATACGAGCGAGAGCTGCGGCGCTCGGCGTCGTTCGGCGACGCTCGGATTTCGTACGACTAGAAGTCTCGCGGCCTGGAATTATGTTTGCGTTTATAAAAATGTGTCGAGCGCACCGCGTTCTCATCGCATACGGTGACCGGGGGTCACCGTAGCGGCATCCGGCGAGTTGATATTGCCGGGAACAATGCACTTATGGGGGTGCATCGTTACAACGTCATTAATTTAATGATGCAGTTAAATCATTTAACTCAAGAAGATGTTTTAATTTGACTCTATAATTTATTTACTTACATACGTTAATGCGAACGTTACTTATGTTGAAATAAGTACAGAAATAGACTGATTAACATTTTAATACACATGGAAGTGAAAAGATAATAAAATGTTATTTAACTCAAGAAACTCGGAGTTGCCATTGCTCCTTTGACATCTAACAGTGATGAGTTACGGTACCATATATTTCCTGTAATATATAAGCACATTTTTTGTTATAAAGAGCAATGAATTTATTATAAATTTTAAAACTACTTATTAATTTCATTATTAATATTAACATGATTATTATATGACAAAATGTTCGCAATTATGATATTCTTCAAAAAAATGCTGCATACAAAAATATTCAAGCGACAGTAGCGTCATTTTTATATCACATATGACGTACGTGCTTGATTAATATTATTAATCAAGCGACAACAGCGTCATTTTTATATCACATATAATATACGTGCTTGATTAATATTATTAATCAAACGACAATAGCGTCATTTTTATATCACGTATGATGTACGTGGTTGAAAAACATCTTATCTATTATATTATTAGTCCTTGATTACACAGGTCTACATGGGTTTTTTTTTTTATACGAGATTGGTTTCCGATGTATTTTTGTACGCTGAAAACGATTGTGGGGTCCAAAAGTGCCCATCACGTCATGATTTTGAGAAAAGTGGGGATCAAAACCGCGAAAAACGTGTTTTTGGGTGTTTTGATCCCTATTTTTCTCAGAAACCAGATGTGCTAAAGACTTCAACCTATACTCAAATTAAAGCTTGAATCTTACACTACAAGAACCATATATGCAAATTAAAAAAAAA
>NW_017300078.1:19000-22973 GCF_001594075.2 Trachymyrmex cornetzi | reverse complement strand
CTCAAAAACACACGAATGCTCAATTTGATGCCCTTTGCTCAATTTTCCGATTTTCGCATCTGCCATCTTGGATCCGCCATTTTAAATTTCATAAGACTGACATCGAATTTGTAATCAGCGATCCCGAAAACCTTCGAGTAGTCACTTTCATGAGCTTAGATAAATATAATTTATTAATTTGCAATTCGATCATAAAAACTGGGCCGTAGAGGTTTCACTTAATTTAAAGTTTAACCCCATTTTATACAAAATATTTTTTTTTTATTGGCATATATGTTTCTTGTGGTATAAGATTCAAGCTTTAATTTGAGTAAAGGTTGAAGTCTCTAGCTCATCTGGTTTCTGAGAAAAATAGGGATCAAAACACCCAAAAACACGATTTTTGCGGTTTTGACCCCCACATTTCTCAAAATCGTGACGTGATGGGCACTTTTGGACCCCAGAATCATGTTCAGAGCACAAAAATACGTCAAAAACCAGTCTCACATAAAAAAAAAAAAAAGTGAATTTTGTAGACCTGTGTTATTAGTCACTTGAAATTACTATATAAATCACAAAGTTCTTGCAATAATTTCAATATAAGGCATAATTAGCAAGAATAACGAATAATTCAAGTGCAAAGCCAAAGTCAAACAGTGCAAATCTTTAAAATAGTACAAGTGAATCCCGCAAATATTCTTAATATGTTAATTATCCTTTTTCAAATTTCAAAAATTCCGAAAACACCTGTAAACGATAAAGAAATTGAATTACGCGATGTGATAAAGGATATTATACACTCTTCAATGAATAAAATGTCATGTGGTATTCATACTGATACTACGTTAGAATTTGAAAATTATTGGGAATCAAACTTACTCGATGCAGATTTTGTCGACGATTATGAAATAGAAATACTAGAAGAAGATGAAGACGATGATCAAGCAGAAGATAGTTATATTTCAGAAGAACGTGAAATTATTAATGATGACTACAAGAGAAGCGCTGTTGAATTTTGGAAAAGTGCAAAAAAGGGACGGTATTCCTTATCATCGGTAAAAATCGTTTTAAAAAGATGAAGTCTTTGCCGCAACTATATCGATGGGAACATTACATACAAAAAGGAGGTACCCATAGAGGAAAGATGTTATATATTTCCGAATATGTCTTACAAAATTTTAAAGAAGCTGATGACGAAAAAAAATTATTCATGATATGGACTTACGACGATGGGCCCTAAAAGCTAAGGCACATATCGATCTTTCTTCATTTAAAGCTAGTGCAACATGGATATTAAATTTTAAAAGAAAATATAGAATCGTGTCAAGAAAAATAACAAAATTTATAAGTCGTTCGCGCAAAGAGATAAAGAGCAATTATTAATTGTATGTCAGGAATTCATAGCTGCCGTAAAATCTAATATAAATCTTTTTAAACTAGAGAATATATATAATGCAGACGAAAATGGATTTAATTTAGAATTACATTCAGGCAGAACACTGACCACGCAAGGTGTCAAAACAGTAAGTATATTTCAATCACTATCGGCAACTACGCATAGTTACACAATTATGCACATAATTTCTGCAAGCGGACAATTGAAATCGCCTCTCTATTTGATACTGAAAGAAGCTAGTGGAAATTTCGGACCACGCGTAGAGGAAAGTTTGTTTAGACCTGCAAATGTTTGCATTGCAGCATCAAAATCGGGCAAATTAACTACACAACATTTTTAGTCTTGGTTTATAAATGTATTTGTACCCGCAACTGGAAGTTTTAGTGTGCTGTTGTTAGACTCTTGGAGCGGACATTGTTCTGCAAGTTTGCAAGAATTTATGCCAAAAAAAGATAAAGATATACGAATTTTAACTATACCAAAGAAAACAACGGGAATAATTCAATTTTGACGTTTATAGATTTAGAATATGGAAAAACTTTGTGAGAACTTTCAGTGATCGCGTTATGTTACTAAATTATGAAATTAATTTACATTTGAGAAATAATATCATCAAATTACAATCTTTAACGCATATACAATTATCTTGTCCGTGATTTCATAATCTTTTTAAATATGCCTGATATAAGAGTTGATACATCGAAGAACGGTCGCCACAATTCGAAACTTCAATAGATTTTTGTTCCAACGGAAAGGATATTCAAAAAATACCTCGCTGCTCCATATGTGGTGCATCTGTTGTAATACGATGTTCCTGGTGCAAGCAATATTTTTGTATGCAGCATTTTTTTGAAGAATATTATAATTGCGAACATTTTGTCATATAATAATCATGTTAGTATTAATAACGAAATTGACAAGTAGTTTTTAGACGAAGAACTATGTTATAATAAACGTTTGATCTCGGAAATGCTAAATATTAAAAAACAAGCGAATAGTCTTAATCTTCAAACTGAGACTGAAGGTATTAATAAAGCATACATTTCTATTATAAACAAAGTTTGACACTTTCGTTATTTGTGTTATACCATTCCATTGGTAAAAAAAGCGCACCATGCTATCTATCTCATGACAGGTGGTGTGGAAATGATAGCATTTTATCATTTTCATTGGTCATAGACATTTCGAAGGGTGAAATCAGGCCTCATGTGTGAAGCGATTTTCAGCTTTCTCCGCTATATCTCGAAAACTATTCTGATTTTAATGAAACTTCGTGAACTTGTAACTTACATGAAGAGATGAATTTCGAAAATATCAGTTGCGGCCCAAAAACGATTTGAAGGGATGAAATCACCCCTAACGTATATAGCGATTTTCAGCTTTTTCCGTTATATCTCGAAAAATATTCGAGATATAAAAAAATGTTTTATACAAAAGTTTTACAATAAAATGACCTCTATTTACTCACGTCAATGATATTTTTTTTAGAATAATTATTTAACAATTTTTTTCGAAAATTTTGACAAAAAATTGGTAAATAATTGTTCTAAAAACGCAAATGAATACAGCTGATTTTGTTGTAAAACTTTTGTATAAAACATTTTTTTATATCTCAAATGTTTTTCGAGATATAACGGAAAGAGCTGAAAACCGCTATATACGTTAGGGATGATTTCACCCCTTCAAACCGTTTTTGGGCCGCAACTGATATTTTCTAAATTCATCTCTTTATGTAAGCTACAAGTTCACGAAGTTTCATTAAAATCAGAATTTGTCATCTCGAGAGGTTCCTTTGTAAGCACAATATTCTTACAGTTAGAGTACTTTCGTTTTGCATCTACAGTAAAAATCTTGCTGTTCCTAATATAATTTAATCGTAATAGGACACTCTGCTTTCAGTAGATATATTCCTCTTCATATAGGAGGAAAACTGTTAGAATAATCTCCAATACATTTTTAATGAATAGTCGGTTAGTCCATTGCATTGGAAGAAGAATACTCTCTCTGTAAAAAGTTTTTGCTTAGAATATGAGGTTACCGGAAATTTTACTTTACAATTAGATTATCTTTTTTTGAGTGCACACATACAAGTACGAGCCAATGTACAATACGTGTTCTCGCCGTCGGCACCCTGAGAGTGAATGAGACAGCGAGCTCTTTCTCACATTAATCGCTTGTTTCAAGCGATCGAAAATGCCTGTTCGGCAATCTCGGCCGCTCGGCGTTCCACGGCATCGATAAGGGACGAGGATTATTCTAAATATAATAACATATAAGTTTTAATAAATTGTAGTAATAGTGTACACCTTCCATTAATCCAGAATAGTATAAATCATGTTAAAACGCAACACTTTACGAGATATTTAATTGTTTACGATTTTTCATGCACGTTATATACCTCCTTCATAAATTCGAGCTAGCAAGAATAATACAGTAGAAGTAGAATTTTACTCGAAAAAAATTATAAACCAGCATTTCTCTTTACAAAAATTTTCGAAAGGCCATCAGAAAAGAAATGCGTTTTTGAATTTAGCAAATTTTAACGCACGAAATCAGATACGCGTGAGTCGCCGAGCGGCCCGACCCAATCAGCAGTGA
>NW_017300078.1:18171-18962 GCF_001594075.2 Trachymyrmex cornetzi | reverse complement strand
GTCTCGCTCGCCCTCGCGCAGCGGCGAAGTGGTGGGGCGGTTTTCCGTGTTGCCGGGGAGCCAAATGTGCATCACTGTCAATCAGCATATCACATTGATTAAATGTTTTTTAAATATTTTTTCTTCATTGATTTTACATTTGTAGGTTACTGTCATGTCCGGTTTTTCGATTTCGCCGGACGCGGAGCGCGCGTTTGAACTCGTTAATATTAATTAGAGAATAGTGAATATAAATAATAGTAAATATAAAAAAAATATAAATTATATCGGATGTTCGGCGGGCAGTACCGAAAAGGTTCCGTTGACGAGCGACGAAGGAAGGACGGAGGGTTGAACGGCGGGGAGCACGTTGTGAGCCCTTGCGCCTCGTTCGGACGGTGGCCGGAGCTCGGCGTGAGCTGCACGGCAACGTCGGCAACCGATGACAGGAAGTCCTCGCAGCGCTGCAGACGCTCGCTCGGACGGAATTTTTTTATGAGGGACGGAACCCGTACCCGGTTAGAATACGGTTCGAGGTTGGGAGTCGTCGCTTATACGATTCGCGGCACTTATATATTCATTTTGATAATAGATGGCACAAACGACACAACGACAGACAGGCACTCGCAACGAATGAGGCGCGAATCGTAAAGGGACTCTAGGAAAGAAAAAAAAAGAAAATGAGGAGAAAAACAACAAAAAAAAATTTTTGACAAAAGAAACTATTTAATTCCAACTTGCGGTTTTCCTTACGCTTTAAGACGGAAGGAACTAATCGGTCAAATTTACACGAAAGAATAATATGCTTGCTG
>NW_017300078.1:17294-17544 GCF_001594075.2 Trachymyrmex cornetzi | reverse complement strand
CTTACCATTTATACTTACCGTCTATCTCGCTCTTATGCATCTTCTTCTCGAACGCAGCTTCTCACACGCAAAGATATTTTATGTATTATATATATGATTTATAGTAATAATTTGAAATATTTACCATATTTTAATACCAATTTTATATTCTATTTTAATAAGAGAGCCGTGATTGATGCTCTCACACGTGATGATACCGTCGAGCGCGATGGCGCACTCGCGCGTAACGTGATACCGTAGAGATAAGGAA
>NW_017300078.1:16963-17260 GCF_001594075.2 Trachymyrmex cornetzi | reverse complement strand
ATTTACATATGCATTTATTCTTCATGTAAGGCATTATATACAATATTATCTACAGCGTACACTATCAATTCACATTCAATATATGAATTTTTATCGTAAATTTTACGCAAGATGCTTATCGCATCACACTTGTTATTTATACAGTTTTGACGTAAATAAGTCACGAAATATTTAAACTTTTCGCTCACACCGTTTGTATATTGGCATGGTTCACAATATACGTGTTCAATACATTGTTCGAGTTCGAGCATGAAAAGTATAGTTGACGCGCGGTTTCATGTATAAACACTTATTACA
>NW_017300078.1:15091-16448 GCF_001594075.2 Trachymyrmex cornetzi | reverse complement strand
TTAGACACATCTGGTGATGACATCAATGTAATCTAATACTGCAAATTGCAGCGTCTGCAAATTTGCAAGTTCCAATGCAACTTTGTCAGCGTAATGCAAGAATTCTTTCAAGGGCATTCAACATGTTGCAATATACTTCGCGATGATTCATCATTTTTAACACGTTGTTGTACCCTTGGGTGAAGGATACAGGTAGGGGATTTGCCGAGGACCAGGACGCACAAATAATCCACTCAATACAAAACAAAACATTTTAATAATTTTTAGTAACTCTTTCAATATTCTCAATTAACAATTATATGTTATACTGGACATGTATTATTGCGATTTCGCGTCAGCCCGATTTAGGTTTATAAGATAAGTCCGCGTTCGCGTTGACTTTATTAATCGGTCGGCTTATATTTTATTCGCGTAAGCTGTTGACGTACGGGCGTTATCTCGAGTAACAGCTGATATTAGACTCTCCCTCTTTGTCAGTATGTCACGGTTAATATACTTGCTCGAACTGCTGACTGGACTAGTACTTCGGTCAGCTGTTCGAGCGGATTTCGGTTGCTCTCATTTTTAATGTGGTCATTGCTGACACTTGCAACCTGATTTCTAAATCTGACGGGCAATAGCTTCCGTCTTTCTGTAACTTGCGAAGAACAGCTTGCGTTATTTGCGACCTGCTTCCGCAAGATTGTCTTTTCGCAATTGAACTAAAGTAGGCAGTGAGTATGCTGACTTTTCGGTAGTCAGTGGTATTTGGTTCAATTGCGGAATAACCTAGTTTCCCAATTAATTTCTACATTTCTGTTGCGAAGTAGCCTTATTCCTATTTTAATAAATGGTTATAGCTGCGGCTATAACATCCCTCCCCCGTTAGTTAGAAAAACAGTACGGGGTTAATACAATGGACTGTTTTTCTTTTTACAAATATTTACAATTTTTCATGCCCGATAACATTATAATTATAATCGTTTGCTTAATTATATTCGGCGTTGTCTATTTTTACATTTTTGTATAACTATGTAGGCTATTTTTCCTAACAAGCCTAAAACTATTATTCCATTTATTGCTATAGTGTATACAAATTGTTTTTGTTGATAGAAAGGTATTCGATTTTGTTCTAAATCATTATTTATTTTTCTAATTTGGACGCTTAAGTCCCTTAACTCTGCGGGGTTTCGCAAAATTTGTTTTAATTTTATTCGATCGGTACTATTTTCTATCGGTCTATCGCACTTGGTCGCGTAATAATTTTATGTTAACTTGAGGCAAATATGTTTTTATAACTTTTGTTTTTACGTTTGATTCTGATTTTATTATTACGTCGTTCGTAATTAATTTACAATTATTTTGTAACGTAATTGTG
>NW_017300078.1:13196-14659 GCF_001594075.2 Trachymyrmex cornetzi | reverse complement strand
AAAATTGTATATATATTATTATTATTATAATACGCGTTTATCTTAGTAATTTTGTTTATTATTACCCATTCTGCAATGTTTAAGTTAAACGGAAAGTACAAGCCTTTTGGTAATCCCGTAATGGCTTCTTTCAAATTTACGATAATGTCCTCGATCGGCATTACTTTAGGATGTAAAATTCCTTCTTTAATGTAATTAATGTAGTCGATCGTTTCTGTTGCGTCCCTCAGTAGATCGTCTGTTAATGCGGTCAGAAGAGTAAAGTGTTCGTCTAGGTCATGTCTTCGACTAAACGAGTATCCTTGTTCTTTAAGTTTATCTATGTAAAATGTTAGCGTATTTTGATTTTCTTGCAATGTTCGTTCTAAATTATCTATGTGCGCTATGGTTGAATTTATTACTTTCAATTGATTTTTAACCGCATGTTTAACTATAGCATTTTCGTCGTGTATTATGGTTAGCTGTTCTTTAATAATTCTGTCGTCATCAGCATCCATAGTGCCAAATAATGACTTTGCGATTGAGCCTATTGCATCTACTAGGCCCCTTTTTTTATAAGGTGCCATTCTATACACCGTTTTTATTTTTTCTACTAGCTGTTGTGTTTTATTATGCTCTTTTTCGAGCACCGCATACAAATTTTCGCAAGATCCTTTACCTGCTAATAATATCTGGCATAATTGCTTCGTCCGCAACATGTCTTCTTGTAATTGATTTGCTCTCTTCTCCAATGATGTGGTATCCGTTTTTATCACTAGTTTCCAGTATCCTTCGATGGGTAATAATTTTCCGATTTCTTCGAAATAAATCCCAGGATTGTGTTTGAACTTTTCGATTTTGTAAGGCGGGTTGATGACCTGTCCGTCTGCCGCATGGATCCATGATATGATTCTGCAAATAATTGTTGCTATTTATTTGTCTCACCCGTTTCATTTTTTCCTCGTGTCTAATTTCTCTTCAGTTTATCATGTGAGAGTTCTCGCTCTCTCACGTAACTTTATCTATAAAGTTTCATATTTAATATGCTCAGCATTTCATTTCTCTTCTTCTGAGCCTCGTTAGGCTTCTATTCCTGCTAAGTCCTTTAGTTGCTCACGAGTTCTTTTCGCGCGACTATTATCATCATGCGTTTTACTGTTACTCCTTCTTTCGCGGAGGTATCCGATGAGGAGGATCAGGAATATCCACACATCGCGGGTCCTGCCCCTTATTACCCTGTAGGGGAGGAGGAAAGTGATGTCGGCGTCGGGGTGACTGATTCGGATGTGGAACATGAGCTTCCTGATGACCCAGTTGAGGTCATCTATATTTCCGATGAGGAGGAGGAAGTAGAGGATGGCGAAGTTGATGATGAATTCCTTGATCTTGATGAGGATCTTGAGGAAGATTTAGAGGAAGAAGAGATTATCCTCTTTGCACATTTCATGGCGCCCCCCGAATCCGATTCGGAGGCAGTGATGCAC
>NW_017300078.1:11109-13018 GCF_001594075.2 Trachymyrmex cornetzi | reverse complement strand
GTAGAATATTAGTTTCAACCCTTTATAGTAGTTGTAGTGTAGTGTTATCTAGTGCTTTTGAGACCTTAGTGGTAGTGTAGTGTTTATTATTATAAGGTCCCTTTTTTGGACTTTGGATTATATCTCTCCCAGTATTTGCTTCTACTGGTGAGTTTTCTTCATTTCTTATTGTTAGCACTAATTATTTATAAACGCTTTTAGACGGTTTACGTGCGTGCACAGCGTCTTTCGCCCTTTTTTTATTGTGTAGTTTACATCGGAATTTTTCTCGATTATTATATAGGGATTATTATATAGTGGACTATCCACGGGGATTCTAGTTTTCGCGATCTTCCCCGCCACTGTTTCATCATATAGGAATACTTCGTCTATTTCGTTCTATTTTAAATTTTACTTGTTTTGCATTTCTATCTTGATATGCTTTTGCTTTCTGCTTTTCCTCCTTTAATTGTTCTTTTGCTATTTTATTTGCTGCGCGTATTCTTTCTTTTAGTTCTTGTGCATAATTATCATAATTATAAGATAATTTGGGTGGGCTCAATAAGGCTGTCGGCAATGTAGCCTTATGTCCGTACATTAACTCAAACGGCGTGTAACTCATCGCGGTGTGCGGAGTCGTATTATATGCAAATATAGCGTAGGGTAACCAATTATCCCAGTCGTTTTGATCAGCGTTTATAAAATATCTTAGGTACTCTGCTAAAGTCCTATGAGATCGTTCTAGCGCTCCGTTGCTCTGCGGATGATATGCCGTTGTTTGTATCTTATTAATCTTCAGTAATTTGCATACATTTTTAAATATTTTACTTAGGAAATTAGTACCTTGGTCCGTAAGTACCTTTTCCGGAATTCCGTATTCCAATATTATTTTCGTCGTGAATTCCTTTGTAATAGTTACCGCTTCTTGATTTGGTATCGGTATTGCTTTGCTAAATTTAGTGAGGCTATCTTGAAATGTTAGTACGTATTTATTACCTGTCTCTGTGACGGTCAATAGTCCCACTATGTCCAGAGCACACTTCTCGAATGGTTTCTCGGGAGTATCAGAGATAACCAAAGGTGCTTGTATGCGTCGCGACGATTTATTTCGTTGGTACTGTACGCATTTGCTTATATAATTTTTTATATCTGTGGTTATTCCTGGCCACGTGTATTTTAACTGTATGCGTTTAAGGGTTCGATCAACCCCTGATGTCCTCCTAAGGGCGCGTCATGATATTCATACAGGATTTGCTTCTTTTCGTCCTCGCTGTATGTACTTTTCATCTTGTCTTCCTTGTCGGACTTGTTATCTTCTTCGCCCTTAGTGTGTGTGTCGTCACTGCGTCTGTGTTGATGTGACATATGTCGCCTACGTATCTACTTAGAGCGTCTGCATTCGCATTTGATTTTCCCGACTTATGTATTATTTCATAGTCGTATTCCTCGAGCTTTAATCTCCATCGGATTAGTCTCGACCTCGGATCAGTTATATTAAACAACCATATTAACGGTCTGTGGTCAGTAATGATTTTAAATTTTATACCATATAAGTATGGTCTAAAATGTTTAACAGCCCACACGATGGCTAGCAATTCCTTTTCGGTGGTGCTGTAATTTTGCTCGGCTCGCGTTAATACACGGCTGGCATATGCGATCGGACGATCTTGACCTACCGCGTCTTGCGATAAGATAGCTCCAATGGCGTAGTCTGATGCGTCCGTCGTTACTATAAATTCTTTACTGAAATCCGGATATTTTAATACTGGCGCAGTTATTAACTTGATTTTTAGATTATCAAACGCATTCTGCTGCTCAGTGGTTCAATTGAATTTTTCACCTTTTCTAGTTAATTTGGTGAGTGGCTTTGCTATTCGCGAAAAATCTTCTATAAATTTTCTATAGTAACCGGCCAGTCCTATAAATGCTT
>NW_017300078.1:7757-9537 GCF_001594075.2 Trachymyrmex cornetzi | reverse complement strand
TCGTTGGCCCTCATTATTTTTTGAGTAATATTTTTTATTTGTTTCGCGCCGCGGTTTATCCTCATTTTTTTGTCGTCCGTTTAATGACCAGCATTCTTTGCGCGTACGTCCTGCTTTTTTGCAGTAGTTGCAGTATTTATCTACTGTATTCACCGGTGGTCGTCCTTCGGCTCGCGGTAGAGAGAATTTATTTGCGTATCTGCTTGTCCTACAGTCGCGTGACAGTCCTAGGTGACCCCTTTTTCTGCATTTTAGGCAAGTAATGCCCGCGTCTTGATTTGAGCGTCGCGGATTATCTCGCTGTCTCGCTCGCTCTCGCGCAGCGGCGAAATGGTGGGGTGGTTTTCCGTGTTGCCGAGGAGCCAAATGTGCATCAGTGTTTGTTTCGATTATATGGTTGCTTCGCGTTCAGTCCTTTGACCTTTTCTTCTGCACTCGCGCCCGTGATTACTTCCTGTAAGCTTGTATATCGTTGCGCGCGTACTAATAATTTTATTTCATCATTGATTTGAAAGTTATATAACGCTTGCTCCTTTATATTTTCTAATATGGCTCGTTGCTGTTCTGCAGAATGGTCTTTTCCTTCTTCCATGGATTCATATAATTCCATGGCGAGATTCTCGACTCGATGTCCGAAGTTTTGTGCGCTTTCCGACGGTTTTTGTTTTAGTGAATTAAATTCTAGTTGTAAATGAGCTGTACTTTTCTTACTCAAATATTCACTTTCTATTTCCCGTTTTAGTTGCTCGTAACTTACTATTTCGCGCGTATGGAAGTCCATCATTGCCTTTCCTCTGAATTTAGTGCATAGCATGGCTTCTAGTAGAGTCGTTTCATCGGCCGGGTGAATATTCTTCATCGCGTATGTACTGGCGTTTAAGAATTCTCGCACGCGGTTTCTGGACGATCAGTCAATTTCGGGGATCATATTCCGCGCTTCTTTTAGAGTTAAGAAACTATCTGATGTGCCAGGTTGTTGTCTAACATCCCGTGTGGTTCGACCGTATGTTAGATCTAAAGCTGGATTGTGTGAGAAGAAAGTATCCCTAGTTGGTCCGATGTGTAGACTTTGCCTATTTCTATTTTGTTGTGCGAACTGCACGCATAATTCTCGTATTTCTCTTAATAATTCTTGCAGAGCCGTAGCTTCTCCATTTAATGGTCCTACCGTTTCTGATCTAGTGAACCCTACCTCACGGTTGTCTCTTGAGCGTCTTATTCCGGTGTCAATTTCTTCCGCGGTTGCGCCCAGAGTAGCGTTTATTGGAGAGTTTTCCATGTTTCTTTCAAGGAGAGAGAGACTGTAGTCGTTTATGTCAAGTGTGAAGTTTCATGTTATTGTCACGTTAGTAGGTGTCGATTGAGAGTCGCTGTCCGAGAAATCTAATGCCCTATTTATATTGGTAATGAAGTCGCGTAACGCGTTTTCCGCTATACCTACGGACGGAGGTTCGCGTATTGGTAATTCGCTTTGACTATCATTAGTTAGTCGCGGTTTCGAATTCCTGTTTTCGGTCATTCGCTTTTAGTAAGTTAAAAAATTTTTCTCGCGTTTTTATTTACTCGCGGAGTGTTTAATTTATTCGCATAGTTACGTAATTTTGTACGCAGGTTATTCGCTCGCAGGTAGGATGTCTTTGACTTACATTACGATGAGCACGTAGATTTGCATGTCAGCGCTTGTGATGATTCGGCTGCGTCGGTGAGCGACGTGTCAATGTGTTGGCGGCTTGTGACGTCGATGCCTCGTAGTCTCGTCGTTGTGTTGCGGCGATGGCTC
>NW_017300078.1:6810-7381 GCF_001594075.2 Trachymyrmex cornetzi | reverse complement strand
GTTCTTCTTTTCTGACGGTTGTCGTCCGTCCGCCTGATTTCTTCAGGGCTTATGAGACGATTCACAGCGTCTCTTTTCAGCTCGTATTCGCGTTTGTGTATTTAAATGTGCTTCTCTTGTGTGAACATATTGCTTATTCACGAAGCATACGCAAATCGTTTTTCGTGTTTTAGCTTGTATGATTGGCTTACTCGGTAAGTAGTCCTCAGTGCCTGGATCCTTGGAGTAGTCAGATAAATCTGGTGTCTCGATTTAGATTTTCTCTCCGTTAAGGTCCGTGTTTGGCAATTTTCATGGGTTGTCCTTTTTTAGAACGAACCGTCCTGGTTGTCCGTGTTTTTGGCAAGCTCGCCTGTTTGTCTTTTCTTTTGGCAATCCCACCGCTGCCACCAATTTTGTTGTACCCTTGGGTGAAGGATACAGGTAGGGGATTCGCCGAGGACCAGAACGCACAAATAAACCACTCAATAGAAAACAAAACACTTTAATAACTTTTAGTAACTCTTTCAATATTCTCAATTAACAATTATATGTTATACTGGACATGTATTATTGCGATTTCGCGTCAGCC
>NW_017300078.1:4724-6357 GCF_001594075.2 Trachymyrmex cornetzi | reverse complement strand
CCCTTATTCCTATTTTAATAAATGGTTATAGCTGCGGCTATAACAACGTGCAAAAGTGCACCCCTTACAATAAAAGATTTTAAACGTATCCTGTGATGACATCAATGTAATCTAATACAACGAAAAAAATGTAACTTTTGCAAATATACAACTGCTTTGTCAACGTAATATAAGAAATTTTATCAAGGATATTCAATATGTTACAACATGTTTTGCGGTGACATCATCAATGTAATTTAAAACAACACCTGCAAAAAATGCAACATTTGCAATTTCATCAAAGTATAGCTACTTTATTAGCGTAATTTAAAATTTTTTCAAGAGCATGAGATGTATGATATCATTAATAAAAATAGCGCGCATAATGATATATCGAACCGATATCGAATCGATACCGAACTGCTATCAAACCACTATAAACAGCCATCGGTACGCTGTAAACAGCTATCGGACTGATATTGAAGAGCTATAAACAGCTATCAGTACGCTATAAACAGCTGTCTGACTGATATTTAACAGCATTCAAACAGCTATTGGTTCACTGTAAACAGTTATCGAACTGATACCGAACCGCTATCAGTTCATTTCAACATCTATCGAACATTTATCTGCTATATTTATTTAAACCTGTCTACAGGTATAAGGGTAATAGAAACAAACATATTGATGTAAGATAACATACATTTTATTTAAAAAATCTTACAATTCTTCCTGGTGTCGTGACCACCAGTTAAATATCTTAAATACATTTGCAGAGCGCAATTCTTTGCGTGTCTTCCACATTGTAAACCGCTACCAAACGGCTATCAAACCGCTATCGAACCGCTATCAAACCGTTATAAACAACTATCAAACCGCTATCGAACAGCTATAAACAGCTATCGAACTGATATCGAACGGCAATCGGTCTACTACAAACAGCTACCAGACTGATATTTAACAGCTATAAACAGCTGTCAGACTGATATCGAACCGCTATCGGTTCATTTCAATATCTATCTATTATATTTATTTTAAATATCTACAGGTTAGGGTGGCAAAAATAAAACATATTAATGTAAGATAACATAGATTTTATTTAAAAAACTTACAATTCTTCCTGGTGTCGCGACCACCAGTTAAATATCTTAAATAAATTTTGTAAAGCACAATTCTTTGCGTGTTTTCCGCATCGTATAGTGTTACAATCATCTAGATTACGCAACGATTCTACATCTTCGTAATGCGCGTCCAGAGTTTCGACGATGATATTATCAGAGTCGAGTATATCAGCTAACCATCCTCGTTTTTCGTGTCACTTGACATATACGACAGCTTCATCTTCTGGTAAAAATGTAGATTAGAGGAGCCCCCCCCAATGACCTTGACCATGACATATGTTGTCAAGGTCATGACCCCGAGTGACCCTAAGGAAGTTTTAATTGCAGGATGTTACTCATTAAGAAGTTATAAACAAAAGAAGTTTACGAAATAACTGCTTTTTACTATAGGGGCTTACGACTCTCACCTCCGACTCTAACCCCTCCTACTTCAGGGGCACACGATTCTCACCTTCGACTCTCACTCCCCCCTCCCGCTGCTTCAGGATTGCCCGACTCTCACCTTCGACTCTCACCTCCGTCCCCCTTGCTTC
>NW_017300078.1:0-285 GCF_001594075.2 Trachymyrmex cornetzi | reverse complement strand
CGTCACGTACGGACGTGTTTCTCTCTACGCAAGATATAAACGAGCTATTGGGCTGATTTGTATTTTATTAGTGCACTGTAACTGAATAAACATCTAGTTACCCTTTTTTACTCTCGAGTACATTATTTCGGCGATTCGGGAGTGCGGATTCCGCGAGACAATTGTCGCGAACGAACGAGACGCACGGACGGGCATAACATTTTGGGGGCTCGTCCGGGATTATGAAGTGCTGTGTTATGTACCGGTCACCGATCGCTACAAGGAGCGGAGCTCAACTTGTACAGA
>NW_017300077.1:179834-180202 GCF_001594075.2 Trachymyrmex cornetzi | reverse complement strand
CAATTAATTTCTTAATACTATTAAAATTTAGAACGATCGAATTCTTAAAATTAAGTGTTATTCCCTTTATTTTACAGACCTCATGCGTGCGTCCTTCTGGCGTACGAACAATATACAAGTAAAATTTTGGACCACCAGAAACAAACGACTCGATATAACTACCGCGACCGTAGCTTTCGAGTTCATCCGTTATATCGCCCAGAAAATTACCCGTACGCGGTTCGTACTCATTCGGCTCACCGGTACTCAAGTAGATACATGAGTCTGTATCGTAATATAAAACGCGCTTATCTAATTTTTCTAAATAATCGTATAATTTTAATCTCGCTAACGCCGTCGTATTTGCCGCGATTACGACGTTCGTCATC
>NW_017300077.1:179218-179681 GCF_001594075.2 Trachymyrmex cornetzi | reverse complement strand
TTCGCTGGCCGAATTTTCCCCAAAATGAATTTAGACAAAGCTTAGCGACCGAACGCAAACCGGAATTTCGAGTAATGTTATTTCTATCGATACCCTCGGTTTTTTCGTATTCCCTCAGGTAACGTTCCTTAGCATCGTCATCGTTATCCCCGCATTCGCTAGGCCATCCACTAGCTTCCTGCTTTAATTATAGAAATGTATTTATATATTCGGTAAACAAACCTCCCTGCCGAGTATTGGGATCGTATCGTGTGACTTTATACTGCCAAATTTCACTAACACTCGTCACGAGATAGCCCTTCTCGATGGCTTTGCATAATTCGCAGGATACCCAAGTACCTTCGAATTCACGCTCGTCGGGACGATCGTGAGTGCACGTTTCCTGCGAAAAAGTTTCGCAACAGCTTCGACACAGTGCGAAAAGCAGCTTTCCTCTTACCCGATACGGGAGTACCGGATGAAA
>NW_017300077.1:177624-177991 GCF_001594075.2 Trachymyrmex cornetzi | reverse complement strand
ATCGCACCGACATATCGTCTATCTCCGCGCAAGTTTCGCAAATCTGATGCGCGACGCAGAGAGTTGGAACGTGAATTTTTACGTTCTCGGTACCTTCGTAAGTCTCGTCCTGTCGCGTTTCAAAATCGTAGAACACGAATGCGACGCGGTCACTTTTTTTGTCTTTGACTTTGGGCTCATTCTCACTTGCATGTGTCACGTCTTCCTATATCGTCGCACTACTCGTACCCTCACCCGGATTCTCAGTAACGACTTTACATCGAAGAGGTCGCATGAAGCAGGAATGATTCGAAGACTGAAGCAATCGACATGTTCTACAATAGGATATTTCGCATTCGTGTTTTGAATTTAACTTTACGAATCGCCC
>NW_017300077.1:177050-177295 GCF_001594075.2 Trachymyrmex cornetzi | reverse complement strand
GTGCCACTACGAGGGAACGTGGAAAACACAAATTATCAGAATTATTTAATTGCAAAATCGAGCGTTTTGCTACGTCTTCTCGTGTTAGTCGATTTGCTCTACCACCACGTCCCGCAGGTGCCGCAACATTAAAAACGCGTACGTCGAAATTTTCCATCGCATCCCTGCTCGGGAATTGTGACGCCAGCGCTCCTCGTTAGTTCTTTCGCTAATTCGGATTGCAACGAGGAGCTCTGTCGTCTTAC
>NW_017300077.1:167755-171914 GCF_001594075.2 Trachymyrmex cornetzi | reverse complement strand
TGGGCCGAGCCAATCAAAACGCGACATTTAATTACCTCGTTATCCCACCCTCACGTCACCGACTAATCAGAGCGCACCATTTTCCCTGACAGACCCGTCTAGGCCCCCCCTGGCACCGGAGGTCGAGTGGAGGGGGTTTGTTTTGACGGCCCATAGCTGCCCACTTACTACTAACGGGCAATTAAGAGCCTAAAAACGCAGTAATTCGTGCGGTACTTATATACATATAATTAAAAAATTATCTATTACATGAACGTTTCAGCTACGTTCAAGCCATTTTCAGCATTTTGCAGTTCATAATCCTAACAGGAAGACGATCCAAAATTCAAACCATGGAGTGCAGTTAGTAAATCTCACGGATTACCTTATCCGGAGAGTGTGTGTAACCCTCAATTAGTTGATAAACTGAATGACAACTGAATCAAACACAAAATCATTAGAGACAAACATTGGAAAACCATAAATTGTATGGAGATCTACTTACTGTACACCATAACCGCACAAAAATATATATTCCATAAATTCAGTTGACCAAAAAGAAGTATTAAATAAATTACCAGACGACACAACGTTCGCAGTGTCAATCGTAAAGTCAACTGTGAAATCGACATTAAGAAATGCAAAAATAAAAATAAGAAAGGAAACAATAATTGTCGTAAGTCATCGAATTGAAACATATTGTAGATAGCTGCTTCAGAATATTTAAACCAATCAGAATTTTTTGATTATGTTCGTATAAGCATGGTGCAAGAACTCCGTGTCTGATTTCAAATTTAGACCGTTGTCTTGCATTTTGATATTCAGCATTTCAGACACTAACCTTTTACCAATATACCTCTCATTATCCAAAATTTCTGTGTTAACCCAATCGAATTCATGTTCTAATTGTAACCTATGTTTAGAAATAACAGATAAATTCCCACTCCTTTCGTTAATGTCATTTTTGTATTCATTAATTCTCGTCTTTAATTTACGGCTAGTCTGTCCCACATAAGGAGCGTTGCAATTTTTACAATTGATTTTGTAAACAACGTTCTTCTTCGATTCACGAGAAAGACTATCTTTTTGTACCTTAATAATTCTGTCAAGTTTATTCAAACTAAAGAAGAGAGGATAATTTAACATTCAAATCTTTAATAACACTCTTAAATTTGTCATAAATACACGGTAAAAATAGAATAGTAAACCATGAAGTTATTTTATTATCTATGTCAGGTTTGTCAATTTGTTTAAATGTCTTACGTTTGAAAAGCGATCTTAATCGTAAATTGATCGTGTCAAAAATAAAATTCAAAGGATAATCATTATCCAAAAATGTCTTGATAATAAACTTAAAATTGTCACTAAGATATTTTGGATGAGATAATAAAAAAGCTCTGTCCACCATGCTCATAAGAACACCTCTTTTTTGTGAAAGAGGGTGAAGAGATAAAAAACTGAGATACCTCCCGGAGAAAGTTAACTTGTGATAAAGATTAAATTCCAATTTTCCATTCATATTGATTATCGTCACGTCTAAAAAATTCAATCGGTCACCACCAACCTCTAAAGTAAACTGTAACCTAGGATGGAAAGAGTTAAATAACTCTAGAAATTCATCAATTAAATGATTAGGAACAGCAGTCGCAATGTCATCTACATATCTAAAATAAAAGGGTAGCTCAGTTCCAAATCTCTCCAACATTTCATTCTCTAAGTCCTCCATGACCATATCTGCAATGATGGGAGACAACGGGGAACCCATGGGTGTCCCAAATTTCTGAACATGAATTCTATTGTCAAAAGTAAAAAAGGTAGACTCTAATATTAATCGTAAAGCTTTAAGAAATTCATCTTTTGATATACCACAGCCACGTGTAATAAAATGCCATCTGTTTGACACACTTTTTATAGCCAAATCTAACGGAATGTTAGTGAACAAAGATATTGCGTCTAAAGAAACCAATGAAAAATTATTATTAAAACAAAAACCATTAAGTTTTTCAACCAATTTGAAACTGTTATCAATGTGGCTACGTGGTTTAGGAACATTCTTCATGATAATATTATGCAAGAATGAAGCTAATGAATAAAGAGAGCTATCAATACACGAAACAATAATTCTCAAAGGACACCCCTCTTTGTGAATCTTGGGAAGCACACAGACTCTGGGAAGGATCCCATCCCTGCAATACAATCTTTTGTACAATTTCGAATCAATATACCCACGATGTTTCCATCTCGTCAATAACATTCTCACTGATTCAGTCAGTTTTCTAGTTGGATCCCTATTGATTACTGTGCACGTGCTACTATCATCTAACATATTAAGCATTTTTCGTTTGTACTCATCTTGATCAATTGCTACAATAACATTGCCCTTGTCAGCTCTCGTAAATAAAATATTTGAATTCTTTTTAATGAAACTCTTAGTGATTTTAAGTAAAAAAGTTAGTCTTTTATTGCTGTCATGATTAACAGGTTTCGTAAAAGCAATTTTCTGTATCAACGAGATTGCCCTATTTCTCACATCCAACACGCAAGTATTGCTTAAGCTTTTAACATTATTTTCGATGGACTTAATCAATTCAACACAATTTTTCTTCAAGTTAAATGAAGGTAAAGAAAAATTACCCCCTAATTGTAAAAGACACTGTATTTCAGTCGGTATGGTAATTTTAGACCAATTAATGAACCATTTATTCCTAACTGAAAACAGTGCTGATTGTTCATTAAAATTAAAAAAGGAAACCGGTTTTATGTCTATTCTGATTGGTTTAAATATTCTGAAGCAGCTATCTACGATATGTTTCAATTCGATGACTTACGACAATTATTGTTTCCTTTCTTATTTTTATTTTTGTATTTCTTAATGTCGATTTCACAGTTGACTTTACGATTGACACTGCGAACGTTATGTCGTCTGGTAATTTATTTAATACTTCTTTTTGGTCAACTAAATTTATGGAATATATATTTTTGTGCAGTTATGGTATGCAGTAAGTAGATCTCCATACAATTTATGGTTTTCCAATGTTTATCTCTAACGATTTGTGTTTGATTTAGTTGTCATTCAGTTTATCAACTAATTGAAGGTTACACACACTCTCCGGATAAGGTAATCCATGAGACTTACTTAATGCACTCCATGGTTTGAATTTTGGATCGTCTTCCTGTTAGGATTATGAACTGCAAAATGCTGAGGATGGCTTGAACATAGCCGAAACGTTCATGTAATAGATTATTTTTTAATTATATGTATATAAGTACCGCACGAATTACTGCGTTTTTTTTAGGCTCTTAATTGCCCGTTATTTAATTTTGTGTATTTTAATTAATTATCTCAAGAGCCCAATTGATTGATTTATTGGTTTAAAATATATATTGTTTGGATTTTACAGAGTAAAAAATACCCATTCATTAATATTATCTCCTTCCGCTAAAATCTTATAATAAATTTTATAATCTCAATTCATTCTCGTTAAAAATTTCACTCGTTTGTCTTCATCTGCAAAAGAAAAAAGTAACATAAAGATATGTTTTCTTAATTTTATATAGAGTTATAAATAAATATAAAAAAGAAGAATGGCCACTTATCTGATAAAATATCAATTGCAAATAATTAAATTTGGTTATGTAAATATATTTTCAAGCGAAGATTACGACTATCAGGGGTTACAAACTACTATTGTTCTCGAGGTACCACGGTTTGCAGCGCCCTCACTGATAGCGTATTTCACTGGTTGCACTGGTGCGCACTCAGTGCACATTAAGGCTGTTGTACACTATTCTAATCTTAAAAATATAAAAGTGAGATATCTCAATTGATAAAATGCCCAAAATTTATTTTATCAATAGCACAATAAAATGTATCGAATATTTCACGGTTTAATTCGTTTATATATTTTTATTAAACGTATATCTTTACGTCGATTTTTGTATAACGGCGTTGAAGTGCACTGAGTGCGCACTAGTTCTGTCAATAAAAAACGCTATTAACCTCTTTATCCGTAAGTATCACGTCAATAAAGTTTTTTATTTTTGGAATTTTTCGTTTATTTTCATTTCACAATTCATCTTCGTCACTACTGGATGATGATGAGGACAGCACATCTAACAGCTGAAGTGCTAATCGAGTTTCGAAACTGGCATCAATATGCCCCGCTTCCATATTGCACTG
>NW_017300077.1:161494-167195 GCF_001594075.2 Trachymyrmex cornetzi | reverse complement strand
GTGACACTAGCCAAGTGCGCATTGGCACTGCCAATCGAACACGCTCTTGACACTGAGTGCAGCCAGTGCACCCCAATCGAAAACGCTATAAATTTCTTTAAAGACAAAAATTTTTCAATAAAGTATTTTTTAAACAGATTTTCATCAAAAAATATTGGTAAATATATTTTATAATGGGTAAAGGTAAAGTTCAGGGCGATCATCTCAAAAATCGATAAAATTATATTCATTCGACGCGTTTTTGCATAAAACGAAAGAATCTGGCAGAAAAAAACGTCGCTCTGCCTCGCGAGATATTAATCGTTAAAGTTCACGACTATTCCAATTAGGATATCTGTCATACCTTCACTACTTTATCTGTCACTGTTTTAAAAACACAAAAGTACTGTCTACAAACACAAAAAGTCACTTTTTTAAAAGCACAAAAATGACTTTTTGTGTTTGCAGACAGTACCTTTGTGTTTTTAAAGCAGTGACTTTTCTCATAATCAAACTAATTGAGTCGACAGATCGTGAAAAGAGGTTATAGCGGAGAAGAAGAACAGAATGTAAAATCTGAATGCAGATTGGTATAACAGGCTATAACAGGTTATAAGGCGATAGACACAGAATTCCAACTCGTCGGAAATTTATCGCTATCGCTATCGCTATCGTTATTCCATGTTCCTATGTGCATTGACATATGGATTCCTGTATGTTGGATTCCTCTGTTCCTATCGCTATGTCTATCGCTATCGTTATGTCTATCGCTATCGCTATTGCCTCGCATTGTGTTTAGGCCTTTATTACAAATTCCTATTGTTTTCGATGTACCACGGTTTGCAGCGCCCTCACTGATAGCGTATTCGATTTACTGACTCGACCCGACTCCGAGTCAACGATCTGTTCTTTTTAGCTGCATTTCTTGCACAATATAGCTTTTTTTTTGCAGCTAAACAGAACAGACCATTGACTCGGAGTCGGGTCGAGTCAGTAAATCGAATACGCTATGAGTGACAGGGCTCACGGACGGAACTAACCTTTTAAGGTGTGTAAGCGAGTGAGTGAGTGAGAGAGCGACTGTGCGAGTGAAATAGATTAACGTCTGTACATACGGAACATGCATGCTTAATAATCTTTATATATTAAATATTTACACATTTTTTTGCGATTATTACCTAAAAAAAAATTATAACATATTGTTTCATTCTTAAACCACACTTTATTACAAAAATTATATACAAGCACATGTATATCAATATATTGTGTCGATATATGGGTGCATGTATGATGTGCTTGAACATATAAAATAGTCACATTGATAACCAGTCACGTTGATAACCAGACACATTGATAACCAGTCACATTGATAACTAGTCACATTGATAACCTCGTATCGTACTCTTCGTTAAAGGCTTAAACACAATGCGAGGCAATAGCGATAGCGATAGACATAGCGATAGGAACAGAGGAATCCAACATACAGGAATCCATACGTCAATGCACATAGGAACATGGAATAACGATAGCGATAGCGATAGCGATAAATTTCCGACGAGTTGGAATTCTGTGTCTATCGCCTTATAGCCTGTTATAGCCCATATAACCAATCAGCATTCAGATTTTACATTCTGTTCTTCTTCTCCGCTATAACCTCTTTTCACGATCTGTCGACTCAATTAGTTTGATAAAGCAGTGAAGGTATGACAGATATTCTAACCAGAATAATCGTGAACTTTAACGATTAAAGGCCTAAACACAATGCCAGGCAATAGCGATAGTATAGCGATAGGAATAATATAGAAATAAGAGATACATAAACTATCGCCTCCCGTTGCACAATGCGGTGAAAGAAATAAAGGCCAACCAATCAGATCGCGTACATACTGTAGTATGCTCTTCTGCTTCAGTAGACGTAACCTAAAAATGTTAAATCATTACAGGACACGGGTCACCAATCACTAAATTTCTTTCCATGCATTGTCTTTCAATTTGGTATTTCTATAATCTTTTAAATATTTATCATACAGATAAGGACGACTTCGTATAAGATCGATTAAAAGTTCGTCGCCGAATTTTTCATTATTGCTCGCTTGAGTGTCATTGATGTCCTGTATGTCGTACGATGTATTATCCGTATTAAGGTAACTATTATCACAATAATTGGAATGATCCATTTTCTCATAATCAAACTAATTGAGTCGACAGATCGTGAAAAGAGGTTATAGCGGAGAAGAAGAACAGAATGTAAAATCTGAATGCTGATTGGTAGGCTATAACAGGCTATAAGGCGATAGACACAGAATTCCAACTCGTCGGAAATTTATCGCTGTCGCTATCGCTATCGTTATTCCATGTTCCTATGTGCATTGACATATGGATTCCTGTATGTTGGATTCCTCTGTTCCTATCGCTATGTCTATCGCTATCGCTATGTCTATCGCTATCGCTATTGCCTCGCATTGTGTTTAGGCCTTAATATCTCGGTTCGCGAGGCAGAGCGACGTTTTTTTCTGTCAGATTCTTTCGTTTTATGCAAAAACGCGTCGAATGAATATAATTTTATCGATTTTTGAGGTGATTACCCTGAACTTTACCTTTACCCATTATAAAATATATTTACCAATATTTATGATGAAAATCTGTTTAAAAAATACTTTATTGAAAAATTTTTGTCCTTAAAGAAATTTAGTGATAGGTGACCCGTGTCCTGTATTGATTTAACATTTTTAGGTTACGTCTACTGAAGCAGAAGAGCATACTACAGTATGTACGCGATTTGATTGGTTGGCCTTTATTTCTTTCGCCGCATTATGCAACGGGAGGCGATAGTTTATGTATCTCTTATTTCTATATTATTCCTATCGCTATACTATTGCCTGGCATTGTGTTTAGGCCTTAATAGTTACCTTAATACAGATAATACATCGTACAACATACAGGACATCAATGACACTCAAGTGAGCAATAATGAAAAATTCGGCGACGAACTTTTAATTGATCTGATTGGTTGGCCTTTATTTCTTTCGCCGCATTGTGCAACGGGAGGCGATAGTTTATGTATCTCTTATTTCTATATTATTCCTATCGCTATACTATCGCTATTGTCTGGCATTGTGTTTAGGCCTTAATTGCACACTTTTGAGATGTCACGAACACGGGCTATAGAGGTGGAAGAAGGGCTATAGAGATTCGCGCGATTCCGCCGGCTTAGGGCCTGAGCACAATAGAAGAACAGGAATTAGATATTAAGATTTTAACCTATCAGAAACTGATTGCATCGGAATACATGGTTTCTGATAGGTTGAAATCTTAATATCTAATTCTTGTTCCTCTATTGTGCGCAGGCCCTTAGAGTTCTGTATATAGAGAGAAACGATATCGAACCCCCATCATCAGATCGGATCCCAACCATCACTCCTGACTCCCTACGTCGCCATGTTTCAAACGCTAAAGTGTCGTAAATATAAACATACTCCAACCTCCAATTCTGTACTTCGGTGTGAATAACAAGGATGTAGTGATTCTCAGTGTCATTACTTATAGCGTTTTCGATTGGGCAAAAGTTAGTGCGCACCAGTGCGCACTCAGTTCACACCAACACTGGACGAGTTCCATGGGTTGCACTGAATAGTGCAAGTTCAAAAGAACATGCCAAGATTTTTAGTGCTAAAGCTGAAGTGCCACACTCATTAAATCCACACTCATTTTTGTTCACTTTGAAGCAATGTTCAACAAAATGATACAAAACTACAGTAAAAGATATTAAGAGTAGGGACAAGACCCCGTTTTCAATTCAACTGCGCAGATTTGCTTGTCTCTATTAGGGTGGAGTCCCATGAAGCGTATTTGCCGCGTATCGCGTAACCGCGTAACCAATCAATAATCAGTAAAACGCGAAATCACAACAGCGAATCGCTTCTGATTGGTTACGCGGTTACGCGATACGCGGTAAATACACCTCATGGGACTCCAGCCTTATTCCTTTTATTGTGCTGATATTATCAACTGCAAGACTTGAAAACCTTCTTTTTTGGTGGAGTACTCACGTGCTCCACTTGTATACTTTTTCGCAATTGAGAAATGGGTAGATGAAGACTAATGTCTTGTCCCTACTCTTAATATCTTTTACTGTGGTTTTGTAACATTTTGTTGAACATTGCTTCAAAGTGAACAAAAATGAGTTTCAGCTTTAGCACTGAAAATCTTGGCGTATTCTTTTGAACTTGCACTATTCAGTGCAACCCATGGAACTCGTCCAGTGTTGGTGTGATCTGAGTGCGCACTAACTTTTGCCCAATCGAAAACGCTATTAGTGTGCACTGAGTGCGCACTACGCGAGTGTCGTGCGATCAAATGAACACGTGACACTAGCCAAGTGTGCATTGGCACTGCCAATCGAACACGCTCTTGACACTGAGTGCAGCCAGTGCACCCCAATCGAAAACGCTATTAGTTAAATGCACATTCCTTTTGCATTCTGACAAGCGAGACACAACTGAAGTCGGCGGCCACATGTGCAGCTTCATGTAATCTAGAGACCCTCTAATCAGAGTCGCGACACGAGAAACGGAGACTCTAGTTAGAGACACTCTTTTACGGTCTTTTTATATTAAAAGTCTCTAGTTTCAGCAAAATCACAAGAAGGAGAGAGGAATATGTTGTGTCTCTTTCTAACCTTCATAGTTCTTGTGTGTGTCATGATCCCGTGAGATACGTTTTTCTATAGTACGACTTTTAGAATATTATTAAAAATTATTGCAAAATGGTTGAGTGTGCACCCCCATTTTGCAATAATTCTACAGCCAAAGGCTACATAATGAAAATATTTCCGCGTGATGTTGAACGTCGAGCATTATGGGCGACAAATGTTGGAAAAAATGTGCGTTCAAGGAGATGCTATTAACGCTATTTCAGTCATTCTATGCTTGTTTTGGTTGGAAAAATTGATTCTTTACAAAATAGATTAGTTTGTAAACGATTTTTAATGTATCGATACGCACATCGCCTATTCCTACAATGGCTACTTTCGGAAACGTTGCTCGGATGCCTCCGATGCCTCTGATTTATCATCCGTCCTTGTTCAACATTAAATGTTAAATAAGGACAGATGATGAATTCGAGGCATCCGAGCGACGTTCCCGAACGCAGCCAATATTGACATTCGAATACTGGTGGGAATTGCTGAAAAATGACGAACCAATCAAAATTGGCTGTTCTCGTGTCGCGACTCTGATTAGAGGGTCTCTAATGTAATCAGCTGTGGTCACAATATGGCTGCTTCACTTAGGAGGGAATACCCAATCAGAATACATATCAGACTACCAATCAAAAACTCGGACATCAATATCGCTTCTCTCTATATATAGGATTCTACGCCGGCTGATTCGATCCGTCGACTATAGCCATAAACAGGAAAACGACCGAGAAAGTAAACGCGATGCCTCAACAATGGATGTGACGTCATAGGGTTGGAAGGCATTAATTGCGCGAACTGTACTTGACCGGACAAAACCTCCAGTTGTAAAAATTATTATTTTAAATCGTTTGTATTTCGTATGAAGAGTTTTGAAGTGCAAATAAAAAGGTTTGTGAGTCATTGTATTAATTACAATTAGGCTGGAGTTCCACGAGGTATATTTATCGCGTATCGCGTAACTGTGTAACCAATCAGAAGCGATCCGCTGTTGTGGTTTCGCGTTTTACTGATTATTGATTGGTT
>NW_017300077.1:156786-161278 GCF_001594075.2 Trachymyrmex cornetzi | reverse complement strand
CTCCACCCTAAGCGTAACCTGCGTATTCTAGTAATTTACTAGAATACGTTATTTTTTATTTACTAGAATATATCATTCTGAAAGTCGGCATTCACATTGGGTGTATTTCACGGAAGATTAGAGAAATGCGGAACTAATGCAACCAATTGCTGATTAGAATTTCTGTTGTATACTATAAAGAAATGCTAAACGAATTTACGATTGGTTTTCGTAAACTACGCATCTCGAAAAGTACGTCTCATGGGGAACCGGCACCTTTCCATCGGGTATATATGAGCGGATGATCGAATAAATTATTAAATTTGGAAAATTTTGTGAGACCACTCTTAAGGTAAATTTTCACGAGCTGTTCTAACCGGCTATTTTAGCGACAAAAAGGATCACGTGATCAAAATGGACATTTGATATTCGTCAATTTTGACCACGTGATTTTTTTTGTCGCTGAAACAGCCGGTTTGAGCAGCCCGTGAAAATTTACCTTTAGGCTTATTCGACGCGTTTTTGCATGAAACAAAAGAATCTGGCAAGAAAAACGTCGTTCTGCCTTGTGATCTGAGATATTAAGCGTTAAAGTTGATGACTTTTGAGGTTAGGAAATCTGTCACAGAGGCAAAATGAGATCTATAATTGTATCCAGGTAGCACACGTATGTTTAATGTATATACGTTTCTTAAACGTATTCAATGTTTAATAACAGTTAAGCATCAATAAAAAACGTTTCACCGGAAACGTTTTTAAAATTATAATTTAAAAAACGTATTTTTCACGTTATCAGAATTTTTTCAGAATTTTTTAATATTTTTGTGTATGTTGTTAAAAATAAGAAAATACAATACTAAAAAGTTGATAAACAATTTCGAAAAAATTCTTAAATTTCTATGAAAAGAAAATAAACAATTTTTTTTCTTGCAGTTTTTCTGTAAAGTAATTGAAAGTATTTGAGTAAAAAATTATTACTCCAATATCAATTTTTGACAATTTTTAGTAATTAATATCTCATTAACTATTTCGAAAATTATAAAATAATAGAGCACTTTTCGACACAGTTTAGTCCGCTCTACCTTGCTATGATATTCTAATGCGCTAATTTCCGAACAACCTGTATAAAGATTATAAGGGTGATGCTTTTAACTTGAGACATTCAAATATCTCAAAAAATAAGCACACTACGAAAAAAATGTTAAGAATCAAAATTTCATCATTTCGAGGGGGACATACAATGACGTTAAAATCAGACCCCCCACCCCGCCCCCTGGGCGATGAGGGGGGGCAAGTTTTAAATCTTAAATGGGAACCCCTATTTTTTATTGCATATTCGGAATCTTTGGCTAAAAACACATACAATTTGTCTGAAACATTTTTCTCGATTCATGATAGATGGCGCTGTAATCGACGAAATTCAATTTCTTCGATTTCTCTTACTGAGAACCCATGCTTACGATTTTGCAATACATTAACAATAAAAATTTTTTCATTGTTTTCACACGTTTTCATTGTTAATACTCGAAATTAGTCTTAAAACAAACTTCTCATTATTTTTTATTACTCATTAATTACTTCTCAAGAAACTTACTTTTAGCGTAACCCAGGAACAACGACGTGGACGTAGCAGTTTTCTGTTCCCTTCGTACGATAAAATGAAGCACGTGACCGAATTCTATCTGGAAAACGCTCAGCGTAGAGATTGACAGCATTATCAAGATTTCTTCCAGCTTCTCCATACACCAGAACCATTCCAATTTTTTCTCGTAGAGTTAGATACTCCATTCTAAAGTAGAATTCGGAATAATCTTCGATTTAAGTAAAGTGAGTTTTGTCTTAAAGTTATTTTTTTTCATTTGTACTATATTTAAGAAAAGAAAAAAGTAAACACTCTCAAAGTGTGCCTCGTCTGACCTCTAAAATACGCCAGAGCTCAATAATACCCAGGAAATACTGTTAAAGTAAATATTTACATTAACAGTGTTTCCTGGGTTACAAATTATTTGTAATGAATCAGCTTAGTGTTGCGGCTGTGCATGCCACGAGGAATGAACAAAACTCGCTTTACTTAAATCAAAGATTATTCCGAATACTACTTTAGAATGGAGTATCTAACTGTACAAGAAAAAATTGAAATGGTTCTGGTGTATGGAGAAGCTGGAAGAAATTTTGATAATGCTATCGATCTCTACGCTCAGCGTTTTCCAGATAGAATTCGGTCACGTGCTTCATTTTATCGTATTATCAAACAATTTACTACCGATGGAAGTGTTAAAAAAATAATGAGAAGTTTGTTTTAAGACTAATTTCGAGTATTAACAATGAAAACGTGGTATTTTTATTGTTAATGTATTGCAAAATCGTAAGCATGGGTTCTCAGAAAGAGAAATCGAAGAAATTGAATTTCGTCGATTACAGCGCCATCTATCATGAATCGAGAAAAATGTTTCAGACAAATTGTATGTGTTTTTAGCCAAAGATTCCGAATATGCAATAAAAAATAGGGGTTCCCATTTAAGATTTAAAACTTGCCCCCCCTCACCGCCCAGGGTGCGGGGTGGGGGTCTGATTTTAACGTCATTGTATGTTCCCCTCGAAATGATGAAATTTTGATTCTTAACATTTTTTTCGTAGTGTGCTTATTTTTTGAGATATTTGAATGTCTCAAGTTAAAAACATCACCCTGTATATATTCTGTCGTTGTTAGGTGAGTTATCAGACACCCTGCGGATATATATATATATATACACACACATCTCTTTCTCCCTCTCTCTCTCTCTCCATTAATTATTTTATGAAAGCATACGTATGTATACATATATATGTATTCACATATGTGAATACATTATTTTAGTAATTCTGTGAGAAAGAAAATTTTATCACAGATACAGGAAAAAATGGTATTTTAATCGTTTCTTAAGCGGTATCTCGATCGTTTCTTAAACGTTTTTTTATCAGAAAGAAAAACGTTTTTTAACGAATATGTGCTACCTGGGTACTGTTCCACATGGATTTCGTCTTTTCACGCGATGCGAAGGGGCACACGACTTCTATAATTGTACTGTTGCAAAATCGAAACCCTTGTGCATTTTTTCAGACAGAATAAGCTAAAATGAGCCAGAAATTAGATTCGACGCATGGTGGTTCTATCATGTTTCGGCGTAACAACAAAATATCGTAAAAAGCATAAAGTGACTAGACAGAAACTGATGTTCAAGTGAAATGATATGATTGGTCGGCGTAAGTTATGCTTACGCAAGTTACTTCGCATATGACAGCACCCTAAAGGCCCGTCTACAATACACGGAGTAAGAAGTAAGAGTAAGAAATTGACCAATCACAGTCGAATGTGAGAAGAATAATCGACTATGATTGGTCAATTTATTATTCTTACTTCTTACTCCGTGTATTGTAGACGACGGCTGCCACACACACCTTCCGTAACAGTAACCATAAGACGTACCATAAGAATTAGCCAATCACAGTCGAGAATTCTTTTGAACTCTTAATTTTGATTGGCTGATACTTACGGTACGGCTTATGGTTACTGCTTCGGAAGGTGTGTGCGGCAGCCCTTGTACATATTCGTGACCAATTATTCCTAGAATTCTTTTTTCTTAATCAGATAAACCTATATTAACAGAATTATTTCCTGTTGCTGTTCTTCTTTTTCTCAATTTTTGTCCTTTATCTGATACTTTACATTTAAGATCTCGCCATGTCTGTAAGAAAATAAAAATATTATTAAATGTTAAAGCAGTATACTTAATAAATGTGTTAATAACTTCAAAAATAAGTTTTACGATCAATAACAGAAAGAATACAAGAAAAAAGCCGCCTTATTAGTAGTCAATATTTGTTGAATATTGATGTTCAAGATGTTTGGCAATAAGGGAAAAATTTTAGGAAAAATTAGAACGAACTTTGCAAAGATTTAAATGTATGTAAATGATAAAATAAAACGAAAATCAATACTTATAACAAAATCGCGGTGAAAACTTGGATTTGTAATTATAAATGTTTAAATGGTCACGTAAAAAATATGCGAAATACATATGTTTTAATTATAATTTTATTACTTTTGATTCTTCTTTAATTATCTAGAATTACTCTTTAAATTTTTTGCACCTGTTTTTGCACCAAGCATCCCGTATTATACAGGGTGTTTCCAAATTAAATGGCAAAACTTCGGGAGCGTGTAGAGGAATTAAAAACTAAGAAAAAAAGTCCTATAGACATATGCTCGTTTTTGCTTTGTTTCGCAGGAAATCACGGAAAAAGAAAAAAATATAATTTAATTTATTATTTTAATTATTTTATTTACAAACTTTTTAATGAAGATTTTGTTCGAAATGTGCACCTCTTGCAGCAATACAAGCATTGCATCTGTCCAGGGTTGGGTAGTGCTAAAAAAAAGTTAAAAGTTCAGTTAAAAAGTTAAAAAGTTAATTAATTTTAACTTAACTTAGTTACATTTTAGACTCCTAACTTTTTAACTTTATTTAGTTAC
>NW_017300077.1:149180-154438 GCF_001594075.2 Trachymyrmex cornetzi | reverse complement strand
TTTTTTTCGATTTTCTCTGAAACAGAGCAAAAACGAGCATATGTCTATAGGACTTTTTTTCTTAGTTTTTTACTCCTCTACATGCTCCCGAAGTTTTGCCATTTAATTTGGAAACACCCTGTATACTATATACTTACAGTCTTCCATGACTTTACATCTTTTTCTTTGCCTTTAGATCCTGAAGCGGGGAGCACAATCTCTTGCATAACGCATAATACATGAGGCATAAGAAATTGAACCAACCAGAGTTCTCTATTACATGGAAGGGAAAGAAACGGAGAACTTCGATTGGTACATATTCTTATGCATCACGTGTTATGCGTTAGGTAAGAGTCTGTGCTCCCCGCTTAATGGCCGCAGCACACCCTCTTGCATAACGCATAAGACATAGTGCATAATGGAATCAACCAATCGAAATTCTTCTTTTCCATGGAAAGAGAAGAAAGGAAAGCTTCTGATTAGTTGATTCGCTTATGCACTATGCGTTATGCGTTATGCAAAAGCTTGTGTCTGGGCTCTAAAGCCGGGAGCACATAGAAAAACGTAAGTCCGTAAGATGTAATCAGTAAGGAAATCACAATATTGCATTCGCTACTGGCTTTACGGTCTCTACCGTGATTGGCCAATTCACTTACTGCTTGCGTGTTACGGCCAGAGATGTCAATTCTGTTACGGTTTACAATGTGGGGATTAGTCATCTCACATCTCCCTAGCGCATAGAGATAAGAAGCCTAGGGTTTTTCTGCCTAGAGTTGCCGACAGCGCAGCGTGGCGCGAGAATCAAGAAGGAAGAATATATATATATAGCTACTCGAGCAGCCATTACCTCGTGTGTTACCTCTTGATAATAAAATATTATATACTCATTAACAGTGGTCAACCTTGTCACCTCGCACTATCAATAAGCATTCAGTGGTGGATTCGTAAGCTCAGGTAGTAAAGGCCTGCAATAATCCCACATTGGTGACCCCGACATGATCGTCGAAAAAGTCGAGGTGTGACCAACGGCGTCATTCCGACGATCCTGGCTCGAGGCACGTGGACGTGCAGTCCCAGCAGAGGATCGCACGCTTCTCGGTCGAGAAAATTACGGCAGCAATTAACGAGCCAAGTAGCTGTATCTGCGGACGAGACCGCTCAGGAGGTCTACGGCGAAAAGCATCAATCCATTCGGCAGTGGGACGCCAAGTGCGGTTCGCGCCGCCATCGAAGTACCAGAAAAGGCCACCGGCGATCTCAACAGCGAAGACTCCGCGGGCTGTCTACGATTCTGGCATTCCCGTCTTGTCTGGCAGAAAAAGAAGTTTCAAGGACAGTGGTCATTCCCGACGTCAGCTCAGCATAGTCGCCATTCCTGGAGACCTGTTTCGCGCGCAAAGTTTGGACGTTGGTGCATGATCGGACGCCATACTGGAAGGCCTTTGTGTGCGTTTTTTCGCCAGGGTAACGTACACCAAATAAAGACTGATAAAAGCAATTTCGTGCGTTCACAACGTGATCAGGTCGCTCGCATTGTAGTGCGTGAGTTCTCTCTTCGTGTAAATTAATTAAGCATGCCGCCCCCCTCCGTCGAGGAATTGCAACAGCAGGTAGTGCAATTGCAGGCCCTGTTGCAGCAATCTCAAAGCAATATTGCGCGCGTTGACTCGTATAGAGTTCCAAAAATTCCGCCGTTCTTAATTAAGGATCCAATAATATGGTTCATCCAGGTTGAGGCAACTTTTGAAACGGCAAGGATCACCGATCAGAAAACACGGGCACACTATGTGATCATGTCATTAGACGCTGAGGCTATTGCCTGCTGTAGAGATTTGATTTCGCAAACCGATCTGGTTGAGCCATATTCTAAGCTAAAACAACGAATAATAGAAAGTTTTTCAGCATCGGCGGAGAGCCAACTCCGCCAATTGATCAAAGGCCAGGTTTTGACGTTTGGGAAACCGTCGCAGATCCTCCATAGACTACGAAATTTGAATTCCTACAAGCGTTGTGACAAGGCAGTTATAAAAACCGTGTGTGTATTCTTTGAATATTTGTCTCCTTACATCAGAGGCATTCTAGCGACGTCTGAGTGCACAGACCTTGATAAATTGGCCAAGATGGCCGATAAAATAACTGAAACCTCGAGCGATTCCGCGCAGTGTGCCGCCGCGTCATTAAAGAATTCGGAACCTTCCGACCTTGAAAGCAAAATTGACAAACTTGCCGCTGATTTGGCAACCCTTACAGCTCAGGTCAAGCGATCAGGCAGATCAAAATTAAAATCCGAGGAGGATAAGAGAAATCGCAAACGTTCCAAAAGCCGGCGTCACAACGTTTGTTGGCCGCATCGAACCTTCGGTGATCAGGCACGCGCTTGTAAAGGTACTGAAGAATCCCCGTGTTCCTGACCAAAACACAAGGCTATTACTGAGAGCAAGGTGGGGGAATAGAATTGTCTGTCGCAGCGAAGGCGGTGCTGGCAGACGCTGACACCTCTGTTCGCCTCCATGTACGCGATCGTGTAACAGGGGAGTTATTTTTAATAGACACGGGCGCGGAAATTTCCTTGCTCCCCGCAAATAAAGTAAAGAACAAAACGCCGAGCATGTTTAAGTTATACGTAACAATACGCGTATTGATACGTACGGAGAAACATTTCGTACTCTGCATCTCGGCATACGTCCACTTACGTGGAATTTTTGCGTAGCTTCGGTTCCTTACCTGATCATCGGGGCAGATCTGATCTCGCATTATGGTCTTCCGGACCTCAAAGGTTGCAAACTCATAGACCCTCGAAATAACGCGTTCACCTCAGGCATTGTTAAAACGATATCACCGCTGGCAATAAGCACGATTAATCCTACCACCAAGTTCGCGCACATTCTCACTGAGTTTCCGGATATTAAAGGCCTTGAGCAAGTAATTAGTAATAATAACAGTGATGTATTAATAATTGTGTCTCTTTCTAACCTTCATAGTTCTTGTGTGAGCCATGGTTCCGTAAGATACGTCTTTCTATAGTACGACTTTTAGAACATTATTAAAAATTATTGCAAAATAGTTGGGTGTGCAGCCCCATTTTGCAATAATTCTGCAGCCAAAGGCTACATAATGAAAATATTTCCGCGTGATGTTGAACATCGAGCATTATGGGCGACAAATGTTGGAAAAAATGTGCGTTCAGGGAGATGCTATTAACGCTATTTCTGTCATTCTATGCTTGTTTTGGTTGGAAAAATTGATTCTTTACAAAATAGATTAGTTTGCAAACGATTTTTAACGTATTGATACGCACATCGCCTATTCCTACAATTGACATTCGAATATTGGCGGGAATTGCTGAAAAATGACGAACCAAAATCAAAATTGGCTGTTCTCGTATCGCGACTCTGATTAGAGGGTCTCTAGTCAACGCGAAAACCATAGGAGATAGAGTTTACCGGCCTTGATGGCGTCCGGCAGGACTACACAAGGACGCGGAGGGCGCACGCGAGCATGCGCGGACGAATTGTCTGGACTATTTTTCTCGCATGACCAATGATAATGGCGCGATGACAAGTTAATGCTCGCAGCACGACCGAATACGACGAAGGGCCGTATCATATCGAACACGCCACCGCCCTTGAAAGAACCATCTTTCAAAATCTTGAACTTAATTTTTCCTGAAAATTGAGCAAAAGAAAAAATACTGAGTGCGCGCACGAAAGATCGCCATTGACTCCACAACTTAATTAAAGGAAGCGCGATCTTAACTGTAACATAAGTAACATAGGGTTTGTTCGCGTCGCATGCTCCAATATGTTCCAATATGCTCCTACTATAGCTCCTATTCACTCCAACGCGCTTGATAGAGTGAGTAGGAGCTATGGTAGGAGTATGTTGGAACATATTGGAGCATGCGACGCGAACAAACCTATAGAATTTTTAATATAAACATAAGGATTACTTAAAACTATGTGCGGTATCTTAAGACTAATCATTACATCATATGAATATAACTTATAAGCTAAATTTCAAGCGATAAAATCGCTAATTTCGTTAAAGGTCTCACAAGCGAGCCCTTGGAAGTTTGAACCGTGGCCGTTCGAGCTATGCCGTCAGAGCCTGGGTGGATTTCTCGCACGCTTCCTAATAATCCATTGTAATGGCGCTAGATTCGGCTGTCTTACGAGGACGAGCTGATCGGGCACAGCAACTGTATACCCTTGCTAATTTTCCACTTATTTCGCTCTTGCAATAGGTTTATTTTTTTTCTCTGCACTGCTTGCACTAGTTCAAGAAGTGTGCACTACATCGTTCTTTTTGTGTACACTGTAACGAAATGACGTCATGTACTCTGTTCTTTTTCGAGGTGTAGCGATATTAGGCGTGTTCTTTTTGGCTGAACCTTTGCACCAGTTCATCTTTTTTCCTTTTCTCTCCAGCAGGAAAGAAGAGGAAGAAAGATGAACTGGTGCAAAAGTTCAGCCAAAAAGAACAGGCCTATTCAGTGCAAGAGTTCACTGTACTGCTTGCACCAGGTCTTAAGGCCATTCTACATTGGTCGTATCGTAGACGTTGCAAGTCACAAGCTTGTTGCTTCAGCCAATCCGATGTTTCAATTTTAAAATCGTATGATACTTACGACGCTTCCGACGCTACGATACGACTAATGTAGAATGGCCTTAAAGCCTCGTCTACAATAGTCGCACAGGTTGTGTCGGATGTCGCGAGTAGTAGCATCGTAGGAAAATTTGTCGCATGCCGCAAGAGTATGCTAAATGAGCGTCTACAATAGTTACAATGATTGTAATTCGATGACAAATTCTAAATGTCAACTTGCTGTGCTGTGATTGGCTGAGCTCATGCGACATGCACGTCGCAGTCGCAGAAAGTTGAAGTTAGCTCAACTCCGTACGACAAGAGCTCTTGCGACTACAACAATCATGCGACTATATGCGACATTTCTGCGACATTTCATACGACATGCGACACAGCTTGTGCGACTATTGTAGACGAGGCTTAAAGGGTCCTCTACATAGAAGTCGTAGACGGTCGTGGAGTCTTAAGTCGTAGGAAACTGACCAATCACAATTAAATATAAGGAGAATACTCGATTGGAATTGGTCAGTTTCCTACGACTTAAGACTCCACGACCGTCTACGACTTCTATGTAGAGGACCCTTAGACTCGTTCTCCAATAAGTCGAATGACGGAGTCGGGTGTCGTTAGTCGCTTGTCGCGTGTTGTATGTCGGGTATGAATACGACTAGCTAGTCTACAATTGCGTCGCAAGT
>NW_017300077.1:146632-148659 GCF_001594075.2 Trachymyrmex cornetzi | reverse complement strand
CATGGGTTACAAATATTCCAAGCGGACACTGGCTAAGCACTACTACATACGTTTAATTTATTACACGTAGGCCGCGGTCCGATACACGCTCATAACGCTTAAAAATCATTTCATCCTTGTTGTTTGTCAAATGTTAAACGAAGACAAACAATGCTCATGAGCGTTGTCAGCATGATTCGGACCACGGCCATAGTCGGTATGACAGATTTCCTAACCTCCATAGTCGTCAACTTTAACGCTAAATATCTCGGTTCGCGAGGCAGAGCGACACTTTTTTCTGCCAGATTCTTTCGTTTCATGCAAAAACGCGTCGAATGAGCCTAATTTTATCGAAATCGGAGGTGAGGGAGGTATTCTGAATAATTACCTTTATTTAAATTTATTACTTATTTGGATGCAAATTATAAGACTGAGTGTAAAAAAACGTAAAAAAGGAATTATAAGAAGATGGTGGGTAAAACCCCATATTATTAGAAGATGACCACCGTCTTTCGATTTCTTCGACTAAAAAAAATTATGTATTATATGTTTTGTTTTTATATGTTATGTAATAATTTAAAAAAACAAACAATTACCTGACATATTTAGTGTATAACAATTTCTCAAATTTTCAGAAAGTTTTTGCCACAGATCTTTTTTCTTCCTAATATTTTTAAAATTCACATCGCGTTTGTCATATAAACAACGATTTTCACGAACAAATTCAATAATAATTTCATCAAGATTTAATGATTCCATGATAAAATATCTAAATCTTATTTAACAGTATTAGCAGTAAATATTTGAATAGCCATAGATGTATCCGTCAAAAAAGGTTATGTTTCATCCAGTCGTTGTCGTAAACGGAAAAAGATGGAAGTTGACCATCTTCCATTCCGACACCGATTGCCGATTCACGACAACTTCATTCGACAGCCGACACTCCAGCGCGCATGCGCACGACACCCGACTCCGTCATCCGACTTATTGTAGAACGGGTCTTAACGGTGTAGTGCAATATGGCAACCCGCATGTGAGGATTTTTAACCTTTTTCTTTGTTTTCAATTTTGTACGTGCCAAGCTAAGAGAGTTTATCGGAAGCAACGATAATTTTTAATTAAATTAATAGCGTCGTGTTAAATCTTAACAAAGACTACAATAAAGATCGAACAAGAAAATGGCTAAGTACATAAACAAAATAATTATATTAATAAATCATTCGTAAATTTCGGTTACCTGGATTATGCTCCAAAATGTTGCTTTCGAAGAAAATTTTATTAAAAAGTTATACTCAGCGAGAAATGATAATGGAATCGAACTGACGCCATAATCATCAAATCAATGTCGCGATTCGAAGAGTTCTATTATCATTTTTCACTAGGTACAGTAACATAAACTACAGCTTTTTAGTAAAATTTTTTTCAAAAGCAACATTTTGAAATCCAAATATATATTGCCCAGATATATATAATACAAATTTAAGTATCAACCGTGGATCAATAACAACTATAAAATAATTAAAAGGCTTCTTCCACGTACACTAGCTGAATTTAGTGTAGGATCATAGATAATCCATATTTATTATAATTTATATTACAAACCAAACGTTTCGGTCTGTCATCAGACCATTCTCAATAGTAATACATATAATTATGAAATATTTTACGCAATGAACTTATACAGACTAAAATTACTCAAAATGTCAATGTACATATCGCTGTCAATTATCATTAAGATGAATTATCGAAGTATCTTGATTTTCGTCAACTGCAAGACCCATGGAAACATAGTATGTCATATCGTTTAAATGATTTTATCCTCAGCTTTATATGAAACAAGTATGCAATACCTTTTAAAAGATTGTTATTTAAAATTATGTTTATATATTCTATTTTGAATTAATATTTTAAAATTACTTACATTAAAAGTGTGCATTAAAATTACTTACATTAAAAGTAGCAATTATCTACTCCTTAGTAATAATCTTATTACATTACAATCATTCGACGCAACATTACCTGATACTAACAATTTAATAGTTAATTTT
>NW_017300077.1:142162-145095 GCF_001594075.2 Trachymyrmex cornetzi | reverse complement strand
TTTCTATTGTGTTTTCTAGGGAAAACGGAATAATTCCGATCGGAATCCATTCCGACATATTTCATAATAGGTACCTAGGTCTGTTTTCTGTGGCTGAACTAGTGTACACTTTTGAAACTTAAAGTGAGATAGATATACGTTTGATATTTGTTTAAAGCGAGAAAGAGAGTTCTAGAATGGTCTAGTGCAGGAATAGAAAACAGACCAACTGTAACGAAATGACGTCATGTACTCTGTTCTTTTTCGAGGTGTAGCGATACTCAGTGCAAGAGTTCACTGTACTGCTTGTACCAGGTCTTAAGCAAGTGTAACGGTGTAGTGCAATATGGCAGCTCGCATGTGAGGATTTTTAACCTTTTTCTTTATTTTCAATTTTGTACGTGCCAAGCTAAGAGAATTCATCGGAAGCAACGATAATTTTTAATTAAATTAATAGCGTCGTGTTAAATCTTAATAGAGACTACAACAAAGATCGAACAAGAAAATGGCTAAGTACATAAACAAAATAATTATATTAATAAATCATTCATGAATCTCGGTTACCTGGATTATGCCCCAAAATGTTGCTTTCGAACGAAAATTTTATTAAAAAGTTATACTCAGCGAGAAATGATAATGGAATTGAATTGACGCCATAACCATCAAATCAATGTCGATTCGAAGGCTTCTATTATCATTTTTCACTAGGTACAGTAACATAAATTACAGCTTTTTAGTAAAATTTTCTTCAAAATCAACGTTTTGAAATCCAAATATATATTGCCCAGATATATATAATATTAAATATTTTGTATGCTGTTTTGCCCTATCTACTTAGGAAATCATTCAAATAATAAATCATTTATTATAAGTCATAATCATAATATTTACTATAATATTATCATAATATTTATCATAATATTTACTCATTTATTATAAGTCATAATCATAATATTTACTTATAATACTTATTATAAGTCATAATCATTTATTATTTATAAGTCTTTAATAATAAGTTTGTCATTAAATTATATATTACCATCGTTATTTTCAACTATTATTGATAGTTCTAATAGTGACAGTACAATTACGTGTTCTTCGTCCGAAAAATCAAATAATTCAACCATATAAGAAATATCACGATCCATTACGTGATACGCTATATTGGGTGCTTTCCATTTGATGACACAAGTCGACACAAGTGTCGTTCTATCTTTGTCACTCTCTGAATATCAACAAAGATAGAACGACGCCTGTGTCGACTTGTGTCATCAAATGGAAAGCACCCATTAGTTACTGTACTGCTACGTTTTTTTATATCTTGCACTAGTACAATTTTCTATCGGTAGGTTTATTTTCTGTTCCTGCACTGGTTGTATTAGTTCAAAAAGTTTATAATAAAGCGTTTTCGGGGTGATCACGATTGACCACGTTTCGATTGGACACCACCAATCACAGCGACCGGTGTTTAGGAGCTTTGTAGTCTCAAGCGCTGTGAGTAGCTCGTGTCCAATTGAGCCGTGTCCAACTGGGTGCCACCCGCGTTTTCTGTACCCAAAATGGCGTCAGCGACGGTGTTTTTTGTTCCAGTGCAACAGAACTCAGTGCTCGATTTCACCAAACTGGCTGTACTAGGTCTTGAGTCAGTGTAAGCAGTGCAAGCACTGGTGTGCACTAGTTCAGCTACAGAAAACAGATCGCGTAAATTACTATGTTTACACGGCACGCTTTACGCCGAAGTTGTAACATCGATGTTATGAAACTGGCCAATCATAGCTATTCCTCTGAAAAAATGGAATGACTGTGATTGGCCAATTTTATAACATCGATGTTATAACTTCGGCGTAAAGCGTGCCGTGTAAACGTAGTAAGGCCCAGTTTCACAACTGATGGTTAAATCTTAACCGAGGTTCAACTTATTCATTATCTCTTTTCAATTCTAGAATTAGAAAAAGATGAGAAATAAGTTGAACTTTGGTTAAGAGTTAAGCGTTAGTTGTGAAACTGGGTCTAATTGACGCATAGCAAATGGTGGCAAGTTCAAGAGTCCACACTAATAAAATGGTAAGTATATGGAAATAAAAACTTTTCTCGATCTAAAAGACTTATATTTACATTTCAATACATTAAAAATGCATACATACAAATAAAAACCGTCACAATTAGCTAAAACTCGTAATTATTGAGCATCAAATTTGTAAGGTTAGAAAATGTCATGTTTATGTGTAATAATTATACCACAACTACATTTTAAAAGCAACGATTTCCACTTATTTATAATAGAAGTTGAAATATATCTTTTATAATATATACACGTATATTATTTGGGAGGATCCCGTTTGCCTACAGTTCTGATTGTACACACCACTCATATCAACTGGTGCCTAGTAATTTTTCACTGTTTTGCCAATGAGATTATTTTATTTTTAAATTGGCCAATCAGCGATACATGTGTGCAATACGCGATGTGTGCAATCGGAGCCCTCCCATGGGAACTTGGGACGCCATTTTTATCTTACACTAGAACGTTTTTTATTCCTTACCTACACGCTTACACTCGTCAGTTCCGGCTTGCATTAGTTCGGTTCAGTTCAGTTCTAGTGCAGTCCCAGTGCAGGAACAGAAAACAAACCCAGTGCAGTCTGATTTAGTGCTAGTTCAGTGCAGCACTAGTGTACACTAGTGCAGAGAAAAAAAACAAACCTAATGGATGGTATTCATTGTCCATTCTTATTTCAAGACCATCTTAAGTAATGTCTTAAGACGTTAATGCAGCCCTCTGATTGGTTCGTGACTTCTTAAGATCGTACTTAAGACGATCTTGAATATAAGATCTGACTATGAATATCGGCCTAATGACTGCAAGTACTCGGTGCTCGGTTTTTTATTGCTGCACTTTCTGAACTGGTACACATAGTGCAATAAGTTGAAGTGAAACAAATATACGTTTGTTT
>NW_017300077.1:136704-142087 GCF_001594075.2 Trachymyrmex cornetzi | reverse complement strand
TATGCCGCCTTTTTAGCGCATGCGCACTATAGTACTAGTGACTTCTAGAGAAATCCAGTAATGTAAAGGATGAAAATCTGGCGGGAGCCGAAGCCGCGAGCTAAACTGTTCGTGATTACGCGTGAGAATCGGAGAAAAGGCATATACATTATATTTATTTCGCGAAAACAAGGAATCGAGAAGCGACTAGATGAGTAAGATATAATATGTAGAAGATAAGTATAGATTTGGCGGGATTTGGCAATATGTGATTCACAGTGTAGATTACTTAACTTACATATATTGCCAAATCTCGCCAAATCTATACTTCTACATATTACATTTTACTTGTATAGTGCTTCTCGATTCTTTGTTTTCGTGAAATAAATTATATATAATGTATATGCCTTTTCTCCAATTCTCGCGCGTAACCACAAACAGTTTAGCCCGCGGTCCCGCGCTTTCATCCTTTACATTACTGGATTTCTCTAGAACTCACTAGTACTGTAGTGTTTATGCGCTAAAAAGGCGGCATACCCTTAGAACATATACACATGGAATGATAATAGGACGCTCAAGCTGAAGCCAAGATAGGTGTGAGAGAGAAAGATATAGAAGACCTAAAATTCGCAATGCGCATGCTCAATTTCGTCAGGTGATTCCATCTATTACGTTGTTCCATTCGTTCCAATGGATTAACGAACGGAATGACGGAATTGAACATGCGCATTGCGAATTTTAGGTCTTCTATACCTTTCTCTCTCGCACCTATCTTGGCTTCAGCCCAATGCATTGGCGGTATAGGCAATGAGTGTTCCATGTGTATATGTTCTAAGGGCATACCTAACAACACTGGCTCGGAGTCGCTTCGAATATATCCAGCGTACTTAAAATATAGGATTCACACTATTGCTGGATTCACACTGGATCCTACGTGTGTCGTACGACACTCTGCAACCAATCAGAAAACAGGATTTTGCTTCGTATTACCCCGGATCTACAATAGGGTTTTAAGCCTTAAGCCATAAGAAATAGGCAAATCAAAGTCGCTTATTCTTCTTGGATTCGACTGTAATTGGTTAATTTCTTACGGTTTAAGGCTTAAAACCTATTGTGGATCCTGGGTTAGTCCGGATCTACAATAGGTGTTTGAAGCCTTAAACCGTAAGAAATTGACCAATTACAGGGGTTAGTCCGGATCTACAATAGGTGTTTTAAGCATTAAGAAATTGACCAACTACAGTCAAATGCGAGGAGAATAATTGATTGTGATTCGTCCATTCCTTATGGCTTAAGGTTTAAAAATCTATTGTAGATCTGGGGTTAGTCGTAAGAAATTGGTCAATCACAGTTAAGTGTCAGAAGAATAATCGACTGTGATTGGTTAATTTTTTACGGTTTATCGCTTCCGACTTACGACTCTATTGTAGAACAGGCCTGAGAGCTACTTTCACCATCGTCGGTTAACTTAACCAGCCTAGTAACTGTAATGAAATAGAAAGAGATAGAACTATTTCTATTTCTTTCTATTTCATTACAATTACTAGACTTGTTAATAGCGTTTTCTACTGGGAAAACTGGTGCAACACTGGTGCGCACTGAGTGCAATTGTGTTGTTCCACTGTGAAAACTAGTTCAGTGTTTAATGTTCCATTGATAAAACTGGTGCAAAAAACTTGCACTGAGTTCAACTTTTGCTCTACTGTCTTTGAAGTCAGTTGAGACAAGTGTAAGTTGAAATTGAGGTTGTGTTCGTGCTAAAGTATGATATTATGTGGGGTGATTCCATTGACCACGGCTCGATTGGACACCACCAATCACAGCGACCGGTGCTTAGAAGCTTTGTAGTCTCAAGAGCTGTGAATGGCTAGTGTCCAACTGGGTGCCACCCATATTATGTTATGATATGATATTACATTATTGTAATTAATGTTATAACAATGATATTGTTTAGTTTCAATGTTTCTAATAATAGCTATGCAATGACATTTTGACATTTAAAATTCTTTAAATGTAAAAATTTAATTTTAAAACATGTTTTAAATAAATAAATGAATCAGAATATTGTAAAATAAGTAATTTAAGTTTGGACATAGTTATATATTATATATTTTTAGAGGTGAATAAAATGGATGTCTAATGATATGTTCCATTGAACCGCACTAAACCTGCACTATTAGAGCCCAGATACAAGCTTTTGCATAACGCATAGTGCATAAGCGAATCAACTAATCAGAAGCTTTCCTTTCCTCTTATTCCATGGAAAAGAAGAATTTCGATTGGTTGATTCCATTATGCACTATGTATTATGCGTTATGCAAGAGTGTGTGCTGCGGCCATTACTGCACTAGTGCAGTTTTCATCTAATAGCATTTTCGGCCCGGCCAGGTTTGTACCAACCTGGGTTGGATTAATGGCGTTTTGTGCTCTCCTATTTGTAGAGCGGGTGACGTCAACCAATAGGAAAGATTAATCCAACCAAGGTTGGTGCAAACCCGATCGGGCCGAAAACGTTATAAACCTAGCACGGTGCTAGTGCTGCACCAGTTTTCCCAGTGGAAAACGCTATAATAGCGTTTTCGGCCCGGCCAGGTTTGCACCAACCTGGGTTGGATTAATAGCGTTTTGTGCTCTGCTATTGGTAGAGCGGGTGACGTCAACCAATAGGAAAGATTAATCCAACCCAGGTTGGTGCAAACCCGATCGGGCCGAAAACGCTATAAGTTACCTGAACTTGGTGAAAGTGGCCTGAGGGTGCCGTCACATGCGGCGTAACTTGTGTAAGCGTAACTTGCGTCGACCAATCATATCATTTCACTTGAATATCAATTTCTGTCTAGTCACTTTATGCTTTTTACGCTATTTTGTTGTTACGCCGAAACATGATAGAACCACTATGCGTCGAATCTAATAGCGTTTTCGATTGGGATGCACTGGCTGCACTCAGTATCAAGAGCGTGTTTGATTGGCAGTGCCAATGCGCACTTGGCTAGTGTCACGTGTTCATTTGATCGCACGACACTCGCGTAGTGCGCACTCAGTGCGCACTAAGTGGCACGAGATATTTTGACGGTGCCAGTTCAGTGCACGTTTTATCACAGTTAAGGATATACATAGGGACAAGCAAATCTGCGCAGTTGAATTGAAAACGGGGTCTTGTCCCTTCTCTTATAGCGTATTTCACTGGTTGCACTGGTGCGCACTCAGTGCACATTAAGGCTGTTGTACACTATTCTAATCTTAAAAATATAAAAGTGAGATATCTCAATTGATAAAATGCCCAAAATTTATTTTATCAATAGCACAATAAAATGTATCGAATATTTCACGGTTTAATTCGTTTATATATTTTTATTAAACGTATATCTTCACGTCGATTTTTGTATAACGGCTTTAAAGTGCACTGAGTGCGCACTAGTTCTGTCAATAAAAAACGCTATTAACCTCTTTATCCGTAAGTATCACGTCAATAAAGTTTTTTATTTTTGGAATTTTTCGTTTATTTTCATTTCACAATTCATCTTCGTCACTACTGGATGATGATGAGGACAGCACATCTAACAGCTGAAGTGCTAATCGAGTTTCGAAACTGGCATCAATATGCCCCGCTTCCATATTACACTGAATCGACACCGTCTCTTGGAGCTCGTGCCGAGTTTTTGCACTATAATGCAAAAACTCGGCCCTAATAGCATGTTTCATTGGCAGAACTAGTGCGCACTCAGTGCACTTCAACGCCGTTATACAAAAATCGACGTAAAGATATACGTTTAATAAAAATATACAAACGAATTAAACCGTGAAATATTCGATACATTTTATTGTGCTATTGATAAAATAAATTTTGGGCATTTTATCAATTGAAATATCTCATTTTTATATTTAGATTAGAATAGTGTACAACAGCCTTAATGTGCACTGAGTGCGCACCAGTGCAACCAGTGAAATACGCTATTAATATCTTTTACTGTGGTTTTGTAACATTTTGTTGAACATTGCTTCAAAGTGAACAAAAATGAGTTTCAGCTTTAGCACTGAAAATCTTGGCGTATTCTTTTGAACTTGCACTATTCAGTGCAACCCATGGAACTCGTCCAGTGTTGGTGTGAACTGAGTGCGCACTGGTGCGCATTAACTTTTGCCCAATCGAAAACGCTATAATTTCTGGCTCATTTTAGCTTATTCCGTCTGAAAAAATGTACAAGGGTTTCGATTTTGCAACAGTACAATTATAAAAGTCGTGCGCCCCTTTGCATCGCGTGAAAAGTCGAAACTCATGTGGAACAGTACAATCATAGACTTCATTTTGCCTCTGTGACAGATTTCCTAACCTCGATAGTTATCAACTTTAACGCTAAATATCTCAGATCACAAGGCAGAACGAAGTTTTTTTTTACCATTTTGTTTCATGCAAAAACGCGTCGAATAAGCTTAAGAGTGGTTTCACAAAATTTTCCGATTTTAATAATTTATTCGATCATCCGCTCATACATACGCGATGGAAAGGTACCGGTTCCCCCCATGAGGCGTACTTTCGTAGGTTACGAAAACCAATCGTAAATTCATTTAGCATTTCTGTTAGAGTATACAACAGAAATTCTAATCAGCAATTGGTTGCATTAGTTCCGCATTTCTCTAATCTTCCGCGAAATACGCTCAATGTGAATGCGGGCTTTCAGAATGGCGTATTCTAGTAAATAAAAAATAACGTATTCTAGTAAATTACTAGAATACGCAGGTTACGCCGCATGTGATGGCACCCTCAGGTTTCTCTCTGATGTGGTTATGGCCTTAATATATATAAATTATAAACCGGCCTTCATTCCTGAAAGCCAAGTGAGCCAAGAAGAAGAAGAAGAAGAAAGACAAGACACGTTAGCGGTGTATGATGGCAAACCATTTGGCAAATCGAATTTTAGAATATCTGGATACACATGACGAAACAAATTCGTTATATTTGGCAGATATACTTCAGGAGGATCATCAAAAGATCGTAGGCGCTATCAAAAGTCTCGAGACGGTCCATGACGTGAGTCTGTTTCAACAACAGCAATTTCTATCTTGATCGCTACATGTTGTCTAAACTCGTACATTCTCAACACTCAATTATTTCTGTATATGCGATTTAAATTAATGCAGGATGCACTTATCAGTAGTATTTGTAGAAATATTTCACCTGTGCAATTGTTTCTCCGAACGTGTTAATCAAGTTTACGATCTTTGTAATTATACAGTTTAACTTGTGCAGCTAAAAAATCAATACAAATTAGGCTTATTTGATGTGTTTTTATATGAAACAAAAGAATCTGACAGAAATAAGCGTCGCTTTGCTCTGCGAACCGAGATATTGAGCGTTAAATTTAACGACTATTGAGGTTAGGAAATCTGTCATACTGATTAAGGG
>NW_017300077.1:132204-136570 GCF_001594075.2 Trachymyrmex cornetzi | reverse complement strand
TTTATTTGTATCTACTTTTTTGGTTAAGGAGCACTTCTACATGAAATAAGAATCGCTAACGATCCGCCGTTTTACGTACGCGATAATTTTGCCTTTAATGTCCCATGGAGCGGTTCGTGCGTAAGCGGATTCGCGTATCGCCAATCACAGAATCATTCTCAGATATGCTTGCGAAATTTGCAAACAGATTTAAGAGAATGATTCTGTGATTGGCCATACGCGAATCCGCTTACGCACGATCTGCTGCATGGGACATCACACTCTGAATCCCATATTTCAAGTACGCTGAGTTCATTCGGAGCGATCAATGATATAGAGAATGGACTGCGCGATCCGTATCTAAGTAGTGTATCAAATGTGGTCGACAATAATGAGAGAGAGGGACCGTGGGAGCCGGCCAATCATCTTCTCATTCTCTCTCCCATTATACCATTGAATAGAAAGAGATAGAAATGGCTGTCTGCCACGGTTCTTCTCTCTCATCCCTATCGACCATTTTGACACACGGTCACGCAGTCCATTTTCTATGGTCTAGTTTACACCGACGGTTCTATCCGGGTCAGAATGCAAGAATCAACCAGCTGCAGTTGAACATTCCTCTGTTACAGTCGAATGACAAGGGAATACTCGACTGCAGTTGGTTGGTTCTTACATTTCGACTCGGTTCGAACCCTTGGTATAAACCTACGGTTTACACCGTAGTAGGTGTAGGCCTACGTCTTTGGGAGCGACCCCGACTGCAGTTCGCAAGAGATAAAACGAACAATACTAAAAACAAACCTAATGGGCGCGTTCAAGTCGACAAAGCAATTAATCTTCTCGTCAAGCAAAAGAGCATAATTGGTTGTTACTTATAGATCCAACCAATCATATTCAATCGCTCAGTAAGCATGCTCTATGCTAGATTCACACTGAATGATGTTCTGCAACCAATTAGAAAGCAGAATTTTATTTTGTATCGATGATACGAAGCAAAATCCTGTTTTTTGATTGGTCGCATAGCATCGGATCCAGTATTAATCCAGTCGTTCTGCCGTCTTGAAGTCGCCTCATGACTTTAGGAACGACGGAAAATGGTTGCGTTTAGCAGACTCAACTGTTGTGGAGAGAAGCCGTGAGCGCTCGCTACTATTGGATGATCTAGAAGAATACACCAATAGCAGCGAATGCTCATGGATCCGCTCCACAACAGTTGAGTCTGCTGAACATGACCATTGATGGCATTGATACTTGATTGCTTGATTGCTTGATTTCTTTCTGGTTAAACAGCGCACGCAGAAGGTAGTTCTGATTTTTGAATTATAATCGTTAAACATCTTATCCTATATCATTGACGACCATTTAAATCGTATAAAATATTATTTGATAAATCTTCCTCTCGTAAATTAATGCCCAAGTAATCATCGTATCTGATCCGTTTGATCGTTAATCGACAATAATCACCTAAGTCTTGAGACTCGATATCGCTTGGTCGGGGCATACGTACTTTGGTCGGAGTGTTGTATCAACATTTTTGGAAAGTATGACCGTCTTTAAACAAGCATCCTCGTTCAAATTCGCTTTTGTGTATTCTGTTTTGAAACGTGATCTGGCTTCTGGTATTGACCTTTAAAGGCTTGTTCCTAGAGCCAGATGCTATTAATTAAGAAGACATGACCGAATTACATCACGATTACGTTTATGTTGCTCGTTACTAGTTGCTTTCCATTTACACAAGTGAAACTGAGTCTGGAGTGAGCTGAATATTTCATACTTAGGTTAATGACGTCGTTACTTGCTTTGGTAAAAAGGTATCACATGCCAACACAGGTTCATAACCTCATTTTTAAAGTGAGTTTATGAGATTTTCTAAAGCCTATTGTACAATTTGCTTTTTGTTTTCTGTTTTCTGCTATTTTTTTACATCTTGTCTTTTTGCTTCTTATCTGGTTTTTTGTTTTATATCGCCTGAGATAAAAGTTAACGAACTACGAAAGAAACAAGAAATACATAGCAAGAAATGCAATTGTCGATAAAAGATTGCAAAGGAGAAAAAAATAAAAGGTAAAATACAAGAAACAGGAAACAAAGAGCATATCGTACAATAGGCTTAAAGCACACAGTCTCAATCTTTTGCAGATTGTAGGTAAAAACTCAGTTGAATCTTATTTATCAGACTGCAAAAGGAACGTGCATTCAACTAAGTTATAACGTCAGAAATAAGAATTATCTGAGAATTGATGTAAATAGAAAGCAACTATTATATACTAGGGTTATTATCTGTCCTGGTTTAGCAGGATTTAGCATGTCTTGATTTTGAATGGTTTTGAAAGCGTTCTGATTTTTTTAAATAGATGAAATGTCCTGATTGCTGTAAAAAATCAGTAGCTCAGAAAAGTAAAGTTTTAAAATATATTGTGTATATTTTTCTATTTTGACAAAAAAAGTAGATGTCCATTTTGTAGGTGTCCTATATCTATTATGGAAGCACATAATGCATTATTTGTTCTTATTGTTTACCAATTAATAAAGAAGGCTGAAACAATACATCATGTGCTTCATGTTTAACTTGGAACACACCCATCGTTATATTAAGTACCATGGAACTTTGTGTCGTTTTTTCAAAAGATGTTTATAGGAGGAAAAACAACACGAACTTTCCATGGTACCTAATATCTGTGTACAATCATGTACATTTGTTTTTATAATGTAATTTCATAATTACAGTTGAAAAATGGCTAAGACTTCTGAAAAGAAGGGAAAGAGTGCTATCAACGAGGTAGTGACTCGTGAATACACTGTGAATCTTCACAAGCGCCTTCATGGTGTTGGATTTAAGAAGCGTGCTCCACGAGCCATCAAGGAGATCAGGAAGTTTGCAGAAAAGCAGATGGGTACACCTGATGTTAGGATAGACACGCGTCTCAATAAACAATTATGGTCAAAAGGCATCAGGTATGTTTTCAATAAAACCTTTTAACAAAATTACTGAAGACATTCAAGTTTACATAATTAAAAAGTTCTTTGATTATAATTCATTCAAATATAACTTGTCAATCATTAATATACATTTAATCATCATGTATTGAATAGTCGGTCATTACTGAACATCTTTCAATATGTATGAGAAAATTTTTCAATTTAATATAACTTATATTTTTTATGCAGTTACAAAAATGTTGATTCTATATATTAAAACATTATTATTCTAGGATTCCATACATTTTTTGTTTTTTTTTCCAGAAATGTTCCCTTCAGAGTTCGTGTAAGATTAAGCAGGAGGAGGAACGACGATGAGGACTCTGCAAACAAGTTGTATACTCTTGTAACATATATATCTGTTTCGTCATTCAAGGGACTCCAAACTGAGAATGTAGATGCTAGCCAAGATTAATGTATTTCTGTATAATAAATAATGATGAAGTGAACTCGCAAGGTATTTCTTTTATCATATATTTATGCTGAATCCATATATCCTGAATGATAATAAAACCTACAATGTTTTATTTCTATTTTATCAACTTCCACACAAAGTATGTTTTTATATTAGGCGTCGTCTACAATACACGGAGTAAGAAGTAAGAGTAAGAAATTGACCAATCACAGTCGATTATTCTTCTCACATTCGACTGTGATTGGTCAATTTCTTACTCTTCTTACTCCGTGTATTGTAGACGACGCCTTATGGAAAATATTTAAACCATTGGAACCTTGTTTGTCTTTGATGATTCATAATTTTTTGATATTTATTTCTTTTAAAAGTTATATCATTTTATTTGATTTTCTTTTTTTTAATAGTATTTTTTTTTATTATTTATTTTCATAGTTTTAATTTGAATAAAGAATTGAAAATTATGCAGAAAAGAGAGGAATAATACATCTTCAACATATTAATCATTAGCAACATACAAATAATTCACAAAAAGGGGATTGAGATTATATATATTATTTATCTGATAATTGTCACAATAGCTTATTCAAATATGTAGATGTAGATAGTTATTGATGAGGTATTGTTAAAATTGATCAGTGCTCTGCACAAATTTTCGTACTATGAGAAGAAGGATAGCTGATATTGATTTTTAAAAAATGCATCAAAGATATAAATTACAAGTATTTTAACTTATACCAAGTGTTACTGTTTTATCATGTAACTGTTTATTATGTAATTTACAAATCTCATTAAAAAGAAAAAAGAATAATTATAGTTATAGCGCTATCAATCAATGATGGCAAAAATGAATTCGGTTACATATCCATTTCAACAATATATTTATATTTTTTGACCATATATTTGAGAAACTCAATACTAGAATGTAACTGCCTATTACGGTCGGAGCTGGATCTTCGTTGCTTTAAATAATTCAATCTTGAATTACTAATATAT
>NW_017300077.1:126794-131860 GCF_001594075.2 Trachymyrmex cornetzi | reverse complement strand
AGTTTTAATTGCGTTTATTTAGTCCGGAAAAACAATTCGACGCGCAGTTTGAAAAAAAGACTACAATATGGTATATATGTAAGTACATATATAGGATATATTAGTAATTCAAGATTGAATTATTTAAAGCAACGAAGATTCAGCTCCGACCGTAATAGGCAGTTACATTCTAATATCCATTTCATTATTCTTTTCCAAAGGAAAATTAATATTAATTTTGCACTATAACATTAGCCAACTACTTCAGATCTAAAGTAAATTCACTTTAGATGTTCGATTTTAGCATCTCATTAACTGGAAGATTCATGTAAATAGCATATAGATATTATAAACAATTTGTATGTCAATATCTCATACCGCATACGGGACTTCGCAGGCCTGAGTATTGAGGCGAATGGCCATAATAAACTTGGCGCGCGCACACGTACGTCCATAGTTTGCAGCACAGCGGCACTGTATCGCTGGTCGCGCGCTTGTGGTTTTGCGCGGCGAGGCTCGATTTGGTCAGTATGCGCCTGATCCGGCACGACCGTGGATCGCGGTGTTGTGGTGCGAGGCGCACCGTCCGCGATGGAGCTGCGCGAGATGAGTCGCGCGTACGGCATTGCGGAGGAGACCGCCGAGCTCCTGCCGCAGCACGACAACGCGTCCGAGTACGAGAGCTACTTCATTGAGTATGCAATGCAGAAGGAGATGATCAATCGTAACCGGTGCCCCGCGAGCCGACGGTTGCTCAGCCAGGCCGCACACCTGGACTTCAATTTTCCCAACAGCAATCATTCCAAGGTTGGTCCTCCCTGGACGAGTCTCTCTGGAATCGCGATTGTCCACGTTTCTCCTCCATTCTAGAGCCTTCATTTAACGGTCCCAGAGAAGCTTCTCCGTGAGAAATCGCCCCGTGTATCAATTCGACGGATGCGAGCACGAGAATCTACATTCACAAACGACTGTTAATAATCAGAAAGAGAGACACTGAGACGCTGAGGATTCGCATGTCTTAGGATTAAAATATTGCATTGGAAAAGCAGAATCTCACTCTTCTTATCTTTCTTTCTTCAACTTGGAAGTTGACGACCTAGGAGAAACATAAAAAATCTTATTCTGTGTACATTTGTGCATGTCAATTATTTTTTGTTTTAACAATCTCGAAGCATTTTGGATTACACGCTGTATATTACATAAAATTACATAAATACTCTTTGATGTTTTTTAATCCGTTTTATTAGTAGGTATATGTATACATACTACTCGTGTTTTTTGCAACAATGCAACTTTATACGCGCGACATTCATTAATTTATAAATTTCTCACAGTTGTAATTTATGAATATTTATTACTATAAATTTATCATTATCTTCATTAATATTTAATTACATTAACAAAAATAATGAATAACACAATAAATGTCGGGCGATTGAGAGCTAAAGAAAGACGCAGTTATTAAGTGCGTGTAACAAGAAAAATGTATTCACAAAATTCTTACATCACCTCGCAAGAGATTCCACAAATTTTAAATCGATTCGATTTTGTGAATACATTTTTCTTGTTATACGCACTTGATAACTGCGTCTTTCTTTAGCTCTCAATCGCCCGACATTTATTGTGTTATTCATTATTTTTGTCAATATTTCCAGAGCTCAATTGTATTTCATTTATTATTAATTATATTAAATTAATACTTATTAATATTTGTTCATTTATTTATTTGATATATCATTAATTCTTTGTCATTACACACGATTTGAAAGTTAGACATTTTATTCAACTTCCGTAGCTTCTCTCTCTCTCTCTCTCTCTCTCTCTCTCTCTCTCTCTCTTCTCGTCATCAATTTATATATTCCCCTTAAATAGATCTTTTAAACTCTTCTCTTTTTACATTCGGAAAGCAAAAGAGATTCTCTTCTTGGTGACTCTTATGGATTTATGTTTTCTGAACAAGTACATTGTAAATTAAGATGTGAACAGTGTCTTTACAAAAGTCTTAAATTTATTAATTTGATCTCTGTCAGGATTCACCATGTGCCGGAATCACCATGATCCACACTTCGAGCGAGAACTGGCCGCCCTCCAGAAAGCGCGAAGAGGCGAAGGCCTTGGAGAATCTTAGGAAGAGACTAGAACAGAGCAAGTTATACAAGACGGACCGAATTACCGATCATAGCCATTTACCCGCCATAGCCACCACGTCCTCGATAAACTACGAACTAACTCGACAACAATTGGACAATCGACCGAAACTTCTGAAAAAGGTAGACGATGGAAATCTCGCGATACACGTTCAGAAAGATATTGCCTCGTTTGATTCAAAGTGAAATGATTTTGATTCTAGATAAACTCATTTAATAATTTAGTCTCTTAAATAGAAGGAAGGAGCATGTAGCCACGCAAGATATTTTTTGTCAAAGTGGATATGAACTTCACTTCGATATCTTAATTGGCGTTTTATTATTTAACATCTCGCATTCTTTTATTGTACTGATGATAGCCAAGACTTGGCTGAAATGTTTACATTTTTAATTTTAAATATATGATTTTGGCAAAAAATATTTTGCATATGTGGCTGTATGCTTCTTCCTATTTATGTTTTATGTTATTGAGCCACCTCTAATAACTATTGTAAAATTTAGTCTCTTTCTTCCTTTCTTTTTTATTTAGCGCATTTCTTTTCTTTCCAGAATCGCGTTTAATTGCTCGATGATCTAATGAATTGGGGACTTGGATTCCAAATTGTGTTAACTCTGAAAAATCAGGATTACATTGAATATAATTCTAAAAAGATAAGAAATTGTAATGCTGCATTATCAAATGTCTAACTACTATTCTGTCATTTTTAGAATAATTGCGAAATGTGAAGTTGGTATTAACTATGAGATCGCGTTTTCTTGTATATCCAGGCAATTAAAGATTAACGTTATGCGCCGGATACGTCTCAGGTTCGCGTAATATAATTTCCATTATGTCCTTGGCTTACTCGATATGCGACTGTTTTCGAAATGGAATACGAAATCAAAAGAGCGAAAGAGCACGCGCGCAAAGTACTTGGGTCGATATTTTAAAGTCAGAAGCGGCGCACTGTTGTTTCGGGTTCTATGCATGAATGTACCATACATGATAATAAATACAATTGGGAAACTGCATTGGTCTATACCTGTATACCTGTCTTTCGGTTGACTTTTATTCTAATGAATTTTCGGTTTGACCATTTGCACGAAATAATTCTACACACAAATTAAAGTTTCCTTCATATAGGGATCTGAGGTGATGCAATGCTCCGAGTCTGAAGACTGAATACCACAGTGACCTTTAAATTTTAAAAGAAAATTAAATTACATAAAAGATGTAGATATCTAAGAATTTATCCAGAATGCAGTAATAGTTCAAAATATAAGAATTTAGATATCAATAGAAGAATTTACAGAAACTCGAAAGAAATTATGAATTTCAATATTTGCAAGTTCGATAATTCCAAGATTTAAAAATTCTATGACTCGCGTAAGTCCAAAGTTTAAGGACATAAGATTTCGAGAATTTATCTAAATCAGCGAATTCAGGAATTCGCGAGAGTTTACATTTTATAATTAAAAAATCTCAAGATTCATGGCGCCACCCTTACAAAAATTTAATACTGGAAGGTAGTGATTAATTACTAATTATCATGGTATAAGCACTGAACAATAGTGCTTTTACCATTTAAAATAGATAATTAATCATTATCTTTCAATATATTAAATTGTCCAATATTGAATTGGATTTCTATAAGAATGGTATTCGAAGAAAGCAAGCGTCTTAAATCGAAACATGAGAATAGAGTTGCATGATATCGCGTGCGCATATCGTGTTAATCGTAGATGGCGGAATGATTGCTCTGCATGTATCACAAGGGATTTTCTTGCAGATACTAAGCAACCGACCGATGAGTATCATATATGATAGGAGTGACTTGGAAACCGATTGGCGCGACAGCGAATTTATCACCGAGTGTCTTTGCTGGCATAACGTTTATCGGCAACGGCATAACGCACCTCCGTTGACCATGTCACCGCAGGTAGTAAAACAAGAATAAAAGACATGAAAACGGCCGAAAGCCATATCATAAACTTAAACGATACTTATACTTAATGTATACTTATATATGTTATTACTCAACGTGTTGCAGTTGTGCGAGTACGCTCAATCATGGGCAAATCATTTGGCGCATACGAACACGTTCTATTATAAAAATGATCGGAACGTAGGTCACAATCTTTATTGTCGTCCTGGTGGTGCGGTACCTGGCGATATCACGGGACAGGAAGTCGCGTTTTACTGGTATTCCGCTGTGAAGCAATACGACTTTCTCAAGGAACCGGATATTCTCCACGCCAATGTAAACGCAGGTAAAAAAAAGATTATTGTATCTAGAATTAAGAAAGCTATCAACTACAACTTAGAGATAAAAGAAGATAAGTGTTACAAGTGTTTGCTCTTTAATTTATTATATTATATTATACGGGGTGGGGTAATAATTTTGTTTTCAATAATTTTGAATATCTCCGCGATTTTTAGAGATGAAAATATTGTAATTACAAAAATTGTACGGTATTAAGAGGGCCCTAATATATGCTGGTAATAATTTTTCTAGGTGGATCTCTTCGGAGATTTCAAGGTCACCTCCATTTTTTAAATGACATGCTGTATTTTTTTAATCTTAGTGCAATAGCGGGCGTTTAGACGATTTCAACGATCTATAATAAAAGGTCATTCATCATTAAATAAAGAAGTAAAACAATAATTCTTACATTACAAGAAGTGCTCGAAGTGATATTTATTTACATTATTTTCATGCAATGATTTATTACGACTTTCGACGTGGATTATCAAGACAGGAGTGCATCGATCAACTTACTTCCACTTTTGGCGATAAAGCCCCATCCTTTGCCACTGTGAAACGCTGGTATAACGAATTTAATCGTGGTCGCTGTTCGCTTACCGACGAAAGTCGTGAAGGTCGTCCAAAATCAGTTGTTGTGTCAGAAAATATTGATGCTGTGCAAAAACTAATAATGCAAGATCGTCATGTGACATAC
>NW_017300077.1:109789-126273 GCF_001594075.2 Trachymyrmex cornetzi | reverse complement strand
CGAACGTCAAGAATAAATTGCGTGGACAACGATTTTCGTCGGCAGAAGAAGCCGTTGATGCGTTCAAAGACCATATTTTGGAGGTGTCTCAAGCGGATTGGAAAAAATGCTTTGACAAGTGGTTTGAACGCATGCAAAAGTGTGTAGATTATAAAGGAGAATATTTTGAAAAACAATAAATGACAAATTATTGTTTTTTTATTATTTTTATTATTAGGCTCAAAATATAAATAGTGACCCTCGTATTTTTTAATGTTCCCCATCAAAAAAAAGTTGAGCAGTTTTATGTCGGGTGAACAAGCTGGCCTTCGCGTCCTATCCGTCGATTTGGGAAGATTTCATTGAGTGTAGCTCTTACTCTACGTTCATAATGTGCGGGGTATCCATCGTGTTGATATTGTTGATACTACATTACTCGGCTAATTGATTTCATTGTCTTGATGACACTATTTTTTGACGTTCAAATTTTTGCATAGTCAAGCTCCCAGTTTCTCTTAATTTTTTACAAATTTGTTGAAATACGATGTGAGGGATGCGTTCGATCTGGATACCGTTCAATATATAATGCTTGCGCCTTTATTGAATTTTGCTGAGCTCCATAAATGAGGAGCAGATCTACTTATTCAGCAAATGAAAATTTCATTTTCACATTAACTTGTCACCAAAATCACAAGAGAGCTGAATTACATGAAGAAAGATCTATTGATACTCTAAACTTAGAATAATTTATTTTAGCTCGAAGTTCCACAAATCTCTGTAGACTTATAGAATTTATAGTAAGAATTAGTAAGAAATGTAAATATTTACATTTTTTACTATAACATAACGAATACAAGGATATTGTATATCCCGAAGTGCCGATCACACCGGAAAATATGAAGCAACGAATTATAAGCTGCGTTCAGCGGACTCAACAATTGAATGAGCGCTCACTGCTATTGATATATTCTTCCAGATCTGAAATGCTAATTGGATGATCCAAAAGAATACACCAATAACAGCGAACGCTTACTCAACTGTTGAGTCCGCTGAACATAGTCATTATAGCATGTGTGACAATCAGTTCAGAAATGTTAAGAAGTGTACATGCTTCAGGAATTCAACGATTGCAGTGTTGCATTGATGTAAATGGACATCACTTCGAGCACTTCTTATGACGCAAGAATTGTTTTACTTCTTTATTTATGACAAATGATCTTTTATTGTAGGATGGAAGTAACTCGTTACTTGTAACGAAGTTGCAGTTACAAGTTACTTTTTTGGTAACTTTACTGCGTTACTTTTTTTTTTGGTAACTGTAATGGTAACGAAGTTACATTTTTTTGGTAACGGTAACGAATTTTACAGTTACTTTTATCGTTATTTTGCACATGATTGGACACGATACGACACAAGTCATTACACTGTAAAAAAATTTCATAAATTTACACATAATTATGTAAATAGCAGGATATTTTGAATATTTTCTGTAATTATCCAAATTTGAGTAATATTACGTAATATAACAGAAATTTTTCGCGTATTGTTAAATATATAATATATATATAGTGCGAAATGTATTGTCATATTATCGTTCCTGTAGCTACACATACACATTATAATTGTACTTCCACAATGTGCTTAGTTACAAACCAAGAAATTTTTATTTGAATATTGCAAATTTACAAACTTGTGGACGTTTACAACTCTCTCTATTACAGTGGATACTCAAAATTATCCAGTATAATAGTTGTAATTTTACACAATTTTTTATAGTGCATAGCGTTTGAGACTAGAGAAGCCCCTAGGTCCGTTCGCTGTGATTGACGGTTGTCGATTTAAAAAAAAATGACAGAAAAGTAACGAAAAGTTACTTTCTCAAGTAACGGTAACTTGTTACTTTTCTTCGGTAACGAGTAACTATAATTTGTTACTTTTAAAAAGTAACTTTCCATTCCCTGATCATTGACCGTTCCCTGGTCATTGAAATTGTCTAAACACCCGCTAAGGGTGTTACACTAAGGTTAAAAAAGTACAGCATGTCATCATTTACAAAAATGGAGGTGACCTTGAAATCTCCGAGGCGCCTCCACCTAGAAAAATTATTACCAGCATATATTAGGGTCCTCTTGATACCGTACAACTTTCGTAATTACAATATTTTCATATCTCTAAAAATAGCGGAAATATTCAAGGTGGATAAAGTTATTGCCTCCTTTATAGTATTATATTCATAGATACATGCTGAATTTTAATACATATCTAATTAATTTAACTTATGGAAAATGATTCAAAGGAGCATCTTCCTAGGTCACTTCACCCAGCTAATATGGGCGAGAAGCTGTTACTTCGGGGTCGGTAAGGCATGCAGCAGAAGCGGCAAGGTGATCGTTGTGGCAAACTACGAGCCGGTGGGCAACGTGTCCGGTCAGTTTCAGAACAATGTATTTCCGCCGTTACCTGAGAATATGAATGTGATGCTATCACCACCAACTATTCGGATGCCGCGGGAGCAGTACGAACTACTGAAATCCACGGCATCCTTGCCGCCATCGTTACCGCTTCCGTTGTCAGATACCGCGTCCACCGCCAGCGATACTACATCCGTCAGCTCCGGCCAATAATATCATGACCGTGCAAAATGCCTTCTCTGTATTTGCGCGCGGACCGAACATTGAAGAGATCAAGAGAAAGGTCGACTTTTTGCGTACCGCGAATCAAAGATTTCGGACACATGGCAAAACACGATGACCAATGTTTCTGTTGCTAAGAGCGTTTTAGAAGCTTTTCATTCATTTATTGATACATATCTCTTGGAAGGCTTTTGAAGTTTCTTAGAAGATGATGTGGCTAGAAATGCCAGCTTGATGATATGCGCTAGCTCAATTGTCATCATAAATTCAAAATTGCAATAATGTTGCAATTTTATACCAACTCAACCGTATTCAGTAATTTTCTACGGAAATGTCGGTCATCAGGTTATATTGCCAGGTTACGCTTGCAAAAGCAGTGATAATCAAAATTATACCGAACTTCGTCGTGATAGCTGATAATATGTAATATAAATCAAGCAGTACAATCTGCGATGTAAATATTGATAGTGGCGCAACTTTTTATTTGTTTACGCATCCTATATAAAAAATAATGCTGATGCACTGCGTGTGTGTGTATATATAGGGTGTCCCATTTTAAATAATGTATTAAGATTTCTCGAAAACTATGATTATAAAGGTGCGGAAAAATATTTCAAACAAAAGTTGTATACAAATAAGACAAGTAACTCGAGAGTGTCAAATAAAAACAAAGAAGGGCTAATGAGAGTTTATTCGTGGTACTTAGTGCGAGAATAAAAATCGTTTCTTACCAATTCAAAAGAATATAATTAATTACGCATAGACATTTCGGCTTGCCTTCGAGCCATCATCAGTATGTCTAAACATTTATTGTAATTCTCTCAGTCTTTCGTGGCGAGACGGAAGACTTGCCAACCTCTGTCAATAGAATAAGGAGATTGAGTCGTCACTCTTCCGTCTCGCCATGAAGGACTGAAAGAATTACAATAAATGTTTAGACATACTGATGATGACTCGAAGGCAAGCCGAAATGTCTATGTGTAATTAATTATATTCTTTTGAATTGATAATAAACGATTTTCATTCTCGCACCAAATACCGCGAATAAACTCTTATTAGCCCTTCTTTGTTTTCACATTTTAAAAGTTATATGGTTCGGAGGGGGACATAAGAAGATACCATTGATTTGATCTTGGGTGGCGTCAAGGTCAGGTCAAGGTCACATCGTTTTTTTTTTAATGAAACACCCTATTTTTGGCAGAATCTAACAGCTGATGTTAAAAACTTTTCAAAACTGTGATAAAGTTATTTTTCATTATGTACTTTTTGAGTTACAAGGCTTGAAAGTTACAGTACCGCCGGCATTAGCATTATGCAAGATGTCTAACTGACGGCTAAAACCTTTTGAATGCTGTTCAGGATTATGTCCTGGATAATATTTGTCAAGACCAAAGCCATTGGAGATTGGGGATGATCCCGATTGATCACGGCTTGATTGGACACTACCAATCACAGCGACCGGTGCTTAGGAGCTTTGTAGTCTCAAGCCCTGTGAGTGGCTCGTGTCCAACTGGGTGCCACCCGGAGATTGTACTTTTTATTTTCATTTTTACATAAAAATGAATGAAGTGCAAAATTGAAAATAAGAGAAATAATCTCCAGTGAAATAATCTCAGTCTTGATCTTGACAAATGTTATTTAAGACATGATCCTGAACAGCATTCAAGAGGTTTTAGCCGTCAGTCGGACACCTTGGGTAATGCTAATGCCGGTGGTACTTTCAAGCATCATAACTCAAAAAGTACTTGATAAAAAAATATTTTCTTATAGCATTTTGTAAAGCTTTCGACACCAGCTATTAGATTCTGCCATCAAAAATAGGGTGTTTCATTAAAAAAAATTGATGTGACTTTGGCGACGACACCCAAGGTCAAATATTGGTGGTGTCCAATCAATGGTACCTTCTTATGTCTCCCTCTGAATCATACAACACTTTTGTTCGAAACATTTTTCCGTATCTACCATAGTTTTTGAGAAATTTTAATGCATTCTTTAAAATGGGACGCTATATATATATATATATATATAAACCGTCCCACCCTTTTATCTTCGCGGGATAAAGTCCAATCGAAAAAGTGTTCAGACAAAAGTTGTAGGTTCTAAAGACCTATTCACTGGTGCTATGAGTTTGACCTTGGGTGGCATTACCAAGGTCAGATCAAGGTCACATCGATTTTTTTAAATGGGACAGCCCATTTTTTATTGCATATTCTTATAACACGCTTCCAGAGCTTTCCAAAACACTATAATTAAGTTCATTTTCATCAAATACTTTTTGAGTTATAAGGCTTGAAGTTTGCAGTACCTCCGGCATTAACATTGCTCAAAGTGCCTAAACGATGAATGAAACCTTTTTAATGTTGTTCGGAATTACGACCTGGATAATATTTGTCAAGTTCAAGGCCATTGGAGGTTGTTCTGCTTATTTTCGTTTTTACGTAAAAATAAAAAATTGGGCGTTGAATTTGTCTACCTTTATTGTAATTGGGTAGAGTAATACCTTTATTAGCAATTTGCTTAGTTATCGAGAAAGAATATGGCGTAAATGAGGAAAGAATATGCGATTCGGATATCGTTCTTGCTATAATCTTTCAGTTGCTCTAAATTGACCTCCACACTCAACTAAAATCAGTATCATATCCAAAGCTTCTGCGTGTGAATACGACATGGCTAATCAATAAGAATTGATTCGCGTCCGCGAATTGGCATCTAATGATTAGAAATTCGACATAAGAAAGAGAATCTTTCTCGTGTAGTAACATTATCACTTTCTCATTTACTGTTACGTAAGATATAACGAAATTCTTATTGATCAGCCATGTCGTATTCAAACGCAGAAGCTTTGGATATGATACTGATTTTAAGTGAGTATGGAGGTCAGTTTAGAGCAACTAAAAGATTATGATATCCGAATCGCACTCCTCATTTACGCCATATTCTTTCTCGCTTAGCTAAGTAAATTGCTAATAAAGATATTATTTTACTCGATTACAATAAAAATAGACAAATTCAACGCCCAATTTTTCATTTCTACGTAAAAATGAACATAAGCGGAACAACCTCCAATGGCCTTATTGATAAATATTATCCAGGTCGTAATTCCGAACAACATTAAAAAGGTTTCATTCATCGTTTGGACACTTTAAGCAATGCTAATGCCGGAGGTACTGCAACATTCAAGTCTTGTAACTCAAAAAGTATTTGATGAAAATGAACTTAATTATAGTGTTTTGGAAAGCTCTCGAAGTGTGTTATAAGAATATGCAATAAAAAATGGGCTGTTCCATTTAAAAAAATCGATGTGACCTTGATCTGACCTTGGTAATGCCACCCAAGGTCAAACTCATAGCGCAAGTGAATAGGTCCTTAGAAACCCTACAACTTTTGCCTAAACATTTTTTCGATTGGACTTTATCCTGCAAAGATAAAAGGTGGGACGGGTGGTCTGAAACACCCAATATATATATAGTACTTTTTTAGGATCCTTTATATATACAGGGTGTCCCGACCTTTTTTGCCAATCACTTTTGTGTAGATAGAACGGACTAAACTGAGTCGAAAAGCCCTCTACTATTTTGCAATTTTCGCAATAGTTAACAAGATGTTAATTACTAAAAATTGCAAAATATTGGTCTTGAATAATTTTTTACTCAAATACTCTCAACTTTACAGAAAAACTGCAAGAGACAAATATTATTTATTTTCTTCTCATAAAGTTCTGAAAATTTTTTCAAACTTTTTTATCAACTTTTTAGTACTGCATTTTCTTATTTTTACCAAAATGAGAAAATACGGTATTAAAAAAATCTGAAAAAATTCTGAAAAAATTTTCAGAACTTTATGAAAAGAAAATAAATAATTTTTGTCTCTTGCAGTTTTACTGTAAAGTTGATAGTATTTGAGTAAAAAATTATTCAAGATCAATATTTTGCAATTTTTAGTAATTAATATCTTGTTAACTATTGCGAAAATTGCAAAATGGTAGAGGATTTTTTAACTCAGTTTAGTCTCTCTCTATCTACACAAAAGTGATTGGCAAAAAAGGTCGGGACACCCTGTATATTATATTGTAACCGTGCTCGCGAGCGACGGCACAATTCGTCGCGTGCTCTGTGATTTTTTACTACTTAAAGGAATTTTCGTACGAGATAAGCGTAGAATCTCGACAGAAAGATAGATTCCTACAATTATTAGAGCTTTTCACTAAACAAGTTGGGCGCCAGGTACGAGAGAGCGTGCTACTATTTCGATAATTTTCGTCTACGTTAAATTATTTGTTCCCAATTAATTCGCGACGGCAACAGGGGTGAGTCGAAAAGGTGGGGAAATTGTCCGAGGACGAGGTAGATAGGTTGTAAGAACCACACATAAATTAATAATAAAAGAGATAACAATTATATTTAATGAACCGAGTTACAATTAATATCTGGAGCCTTGCTCCCTGAGCCGGATTTGACAAGATCTACTTCCGCGGACAACTAATTTATTTCTAACGCTGATTCAACGATCGTACTTTATAACTTAAGATCTTAATTTTCCGAACAATCACCTTCGGAGGTGGCGAATGTACGATGGCCAAATATTCCCGACATCCGTCGACAGCGTACAATAATTCGTGTCCCGAGGAAAGAACGTTACCCACGAGGGCAACCTCGAATTTGAACGATAATCCGAACACACGATACAGTTACAGCAATCGGTTCGACATGGCACAAAAGGTGCAAAACAAGAAAAATGACTCGATTGTGACAAGTGAGACGAGCGCGGATCAGCAGTTAATAATTCTCTTAATGACAATGCTCGGACGGATGGCACGTGGCTTCCAATTCCCCGGATCTTGACGATGGTCATTATACTGGCCACTTGCAGCCACGCGAGTTTTCATGCGCGATCTACCAGAGGCTATGAATCCGATGATCGGCAGCTTTACAACAGTGGTGGCATTCGTCTCACCCAATATCCTTCTCTGGTCCTTGTCGCGACAATCCTGGATTGTAAACGTGGGAGCTCACTGCTTCTCGACAGCTCACTGCTTCTCGAATTTTCTCGACAGCGAGGAAGTTTGTGTTTCCTCTCACAATCGATGCCGACTCAGCCACAGAACGAGTGCCGGCCGGGAGTTTTCCGCGGATTCACACAGCAGGGTTGCCAGATACTTGACAAGCGCCGTCGCCGATGGAGGGCTCTCGTGTCGCCCAAAGTCGCCCAACTGAAACGCGCTTTCCAAAAAAAGGGGGATAGGAGGGAGAGAGTGGAAGAAAACTCATTACCATAAATTTCTGTATTTCTGATAATGAATCGTTAATTTCCAAACGAATTTTACAAACTGACCAATTAAAATACGTTTCAAAGCATTTGTAGCATCGCGTTGACCGTGCCTATATTACCGGCCTATATAAATTTTAAAGGTATGTACATTTATTTCATTTGCGCAAAAACTTTACAAACTTTAACAATATTTGCCAACGCCAATGATTTTTCCAAAAATGTAATATAAGAGCGCAAATAATGCTAAAGTTTGTGCAGTTTTTCAAAAAGGAACTGTATGTACTTACGCCTTTTAAAAAGTTATTTAGGCCCAGTTTCACAACTCACAATTATCTCTTAACCGAGGTTGAACTTGTTTCTCATTTCTTTTCAATTCTATAATTAGAAAGAAATAAGGAATAGGTAAACCTCGGTTAAGAATTAACAGTGAAAAGTGAAAATTTTTATGTATGTCAGATTCACATCCGATTTTCGTCGTACGACGTTCTGCAACCAATCAGAAAACAGGAATTTGCTTTGTATTATCGATACGAACGCTCGCTGCGGCGCTGCTTGCATTGATGTTTTCTTCTAGATCTTATTGGATGATAAAGGGGATCTCGGCGCTACCGTCATGGCGTCGCCAAAAAGTCGCCGGAGGGAAAGAGAAAATCGCCTAATTTGCGACACGTCGCTCTTTTTTGTCGCAAATTCTCATTCCAAGTCGCCTAAAAGGCGACATGTCGCCTAATCTGGCAACCCTGTCACACAGGCCGTTCGGTCCCCCCTTAATTAGAGTCATGCCACGCGCCGATTGGCTCCTGTCAATCACGTGGCTCCGCGTATTGTATAGGTCCTTGCGGGCCGCGAATCCTTGCATCTTAGATAGATCGCGCAATATAAATTTCCATGGACTCCTGTGTTGCTGGTAGCCCCTAAATTATTCGGGCTGGCACGGGATGTCTTGGCAGCTCCTCCACCGGCTCCGTATCGGGGTATTTATCTCTCGAATTGGCGTTTGTATTGCTCATCTGGTGACCGGAAGTTTTCGCCTTCCATCGCTTTATTTTGTAAGTGGCGTGCGATATAACGAAGTTCGGGGCGGCAGCGGATTATAAAACAAATATATGAAATTTTACGACCTGCGTGTATATAGAGTCCTAAAAAAATTAGGAAGTAGTCGAATATTTCGAAAACAAAACATTTTTGAGAAAAATGTTTCATATAAAAATTGTAAGGTTTAATTGATGTAGTTACTGATCTGATCAGTTTGACCTCGGGTGGCGTTGTCAAGGTCAGATTAAGGTCACGTTGATTTTTAAAAATTGAACATCCTATTTTTTATTCCAGAATGTAATGCTGATGTCAAAAGCTTTTCAAAACGCTATAATAAAATTAATTTTTATTAAATACTTTTCGAGTTATAAGGCTTGAAAGTTATAGTACCGCTATTATTAGTATTACTCAACGTGTCCGACCGACGACTAAAATCTCTTGAATGTTGTTCAGGATTATGCCTTGAATAACATTTGTTAAAATCATGGCTATTGGAGATTATTCCTCTTATTTTTATTTTTGCACTAAAAATTCATTTTAGTTTGCAATGTCCAGACTGATTACCACGATAGCCTTCCTATAGCTCTCTTTGTTATGTCCTTGAGTCTAATCACAGCATCAGTTGTGGACCTACCAGCCCTGAACTCGAATTGATTTTCCATAAGGTTAACTCCTGTATTAAGTTCGCTAACGATTCTATTATATATTTTCCTCTCAAACAATTTGCCCGCTGTATTTATTAAGCAAATGAGCCTGTACAAGATAGGCAGTTTGTCAGGTTTATTCTACTTCTTTAAAAGGATCAACCTAGCAGTCTTCCACTCTGTTGGAAATCTACCACTTTCTAAATAGAGAATAAAACACCTCATCTACAACCTACTGGATACTCCTACAACATGTGCCAGTATCGAATTGAGGATCTCATCAGGGCCCGGTGCCTTCTTATTTCCTTTAATTCTTCTGGTACAACACCTACATCTTGAGATACAGCATCGTCGTCTCTTGTTATAGACGACCCATTCGGGAACAGTGTACTAACAATTTCATTCACATAGTCTGGATCAAAATCTCGCATAATTAAGGGGAACCATTTTGAAACTTTCTCATAACAATCTTATAGGGTTTTCCCCATGGTTCCTTCTCGAGAGTACTCAGTAGCTCATTCCATGTTGTTTGGCCTTCCTTATTTTTAATTTCATGCTTTTACGTACTCTTTTATATTCCTTCTCTATCATCCTGGCATCTATGCTGCCTCTCCTTTTCCTTACTTTGATCATAGCTTTTTTTAGACGGTTACACTCATTACTATCCCATATGTCTTCTATTGTTCGTAGTGCTCCAACAGTATATATTTCTCCTACTATATTTTTTCACTTTAGGCATCGAATAATTACAAGCATCTTGTGTAATATCACCGATGAATTTGGAGATTTGTAATGAGAAGAACTATCGGACAATCTGTGACCAAAAGCTAAACTATAATTGTGTTGATCTATTTTAAGATTTTGACGAATTGTCCGTTAGGACTGATATCTGATCACTGTATGTCAATCTAATATATACTAATACTGTTATTAATTAATTGGTTGCAATATACACTGAAGAAGGCTTAGTAAGCTGAAACGTTTGTATATCGTTGATAGACTTTTACGAGACTTTAGTAGTTTGGTTTTAATTTTATGGTAATTTTGATTCTTATGTAATTTAAGTGAAGAATTATTAAATATTATATAGCTCGAATTAAGCCTTGAATTTGCATCAGGAATTTTTTTAAAACATACGAGCATTCAAATCATGTATTAATATCACTGAGTTTATTTAATAGCTCCTCCAATGTTGGTTCCCAATTTGAATTTATGGACTATAATCTGGCCTTCACATATGCCAGCATTTTATCCATGTCACATGATTTGAAGTTCCATCTGGGAAAAGTAGATCTTGATGAGACCGAAGCATTCTGTCCTCCACCATGTTTAGCCAAGATTATCTTTATATATAGATGATCTGACAGAGTAACATTCTGACTGACCGTCCATCTTGGTACTCTGCCTCTAGCGTTTCTATTAGTGAAACGTACATCCACAGATGAGCCTTGCGCTCTTACGTAGGTCGGAACCGCTTTTGTATTTAGCATCTCTAAGTTTACATGTAAAGCCCATTTGAATAGAACTGTGCCCTTTTTATTCGTGGTCTTGTCCCAAGCCATATGTCTGGCATTGAGATCTCCGCGTAACACTACTATTAATATATTGGTTCTATATTTGTATATATGATCGCCTCTAATTTTTTCAATAGCAGATTAATGTAATAAGTTTTCTGTTCAGTGAGCAATAACGACCTATAATTATAATACATTGTCATGCTAGACAGCAACGAAATCATTCTCTTTGTCAATAGTCACCCATCCTATATTAGGATCTATCGCCCTCTGCCCCGTAATTGCAGCAAACGGAGATTTCCATCTACGGGATCACTCCACTGTTGTTTACAGAGACACAGTATGGTTCTGACAAAACAGCTACATCCATTTTACTTTCAACTATCATTCTCTGCAAAAGAAGGTCTTGCGCTTGCCTGGCGTGATTCAAATTGATTTATAGAATTCGAAGCATCTCGATGTGTCTTATAGCTCCTCATAATCAATTGCGATCCTCCGCTCGGCAGATTTCCTATTCCCTTCACTCCAATTTTCTATCATGGTTCTACTGGGGAGGGGGGAAGAGAGCAATTAATGCAGACTTCACTCCTAGGTCTATGGTCACACCTTAAGTCCCTCTCCACATATATATAGGGCAATATGTGCTCTACATTGCCTGAAACTGTGGCCAGACTCCACAATTGAAGCAGCAATTCGTTCTGTTAATTCTGCTAGGACACATATCTAGCATGCTCTTTCCCTAAGCATCGATAACATTGAAGCCCTTCTTTTCAGGAGTTCCATTGTAATTCCCGTTTAATCAATGGGCAATCCACCTTTATTTATTATCAAATGAGCTGCATTCAGTAGGTATTAAGCCCACATAAAACCTATGCCATTTCTACCATATCTAATCTTGCCAACTTTAATCTCGTTAACCTTATACCTACCTTCTGCGGAAATTGCAGCAGCTATCTCCGAGGGACTAATGGAGTCATCCAAACCGGACAAAATTAATTCCGCATTACATGTAGGTCTACTGATTACCATCTCATTTTCCTTAAAAGTATCCTTTAACCTATTTGCTAGTTTTTTTGTCTTAATAGTCGCATTTTCTCCTGGAATTTTTAATAAAAATCCTCCTGTAACTGCTCTTTTTATTTTCAAATGATTAATCTCAAGTTCTTCCAGTGGAATTTTATCCCTCGCCTTTTTCATGACATCCGCATATGAGGATTTACTTCCCTCCTTGATTGTCAAGGCCACAGCAGCTGAGGCAGGTGGCCTTCGCCCCATAGTACAGGGCTGTCGAGATAAATCCGGAAAAATATAATGTAAATAAAATACAATTAAAATGCGGAGAAAACGTTAATATATTTGTATGTAACCTGGTATAAAGTAGCAAGGAGCATAAAACAATGAAATTATTCGATATAAACACAATCAAAGCATACAGCCACAACGCCAGATAATATTTGCGAAAGTCAATTTATTCAATTACATTAAAACATTAAATTGTACTTTAATTTCATGTTTTAATGTAATTGAATAAATTAACTTTCGCACAAATATTATCTGGCGTTGTGGCTGTATGCTTTGTTTTGATTGTGTTTATAATTTCAAGCCACTTTTCTAGTTTTATATGCGATATAATCTCCATTAGATTGCACGACCTTCTCGAGCCTGGATCTGAACCTGCTGCAAGCGCGCTTGATCTCCTCCTTATTTATATGAATTATCACCTTCGTGATGGAGGCTTTTAGGGCATCCTTTGTGTTGTAATGTTTTGCATTGACCTTTGACTCAACCACGCCCCATACGTAATAATCGAGGGGATTGCAATCCGGGCTGGAGGGAGGCCATAAATCGGGGGACCAATGATAAGGCAGGTTGTTAAAAAGCCAGGCCTGGGTTTTTCTTGCCTTATGAGCTGGCGCCGAATCCTGCTGGAATACGTACTTTCTCCTAGCAACCACCTTGTCCGTCCAGGGTTTCACAATCGTCTCCAGCACGTTGATGTAGCTGTCGGTGTTCACTTTCAGACCCTCCTCGAAGAAATGGGGCACTATGACGTCCCCCTCGCTGCTCACGACCGCTAGCACCATCACTGACGCGGGAAATTTTGTATGCATGACGGTAGGCATGTCAGAAGCATGCTAACAGATCCAACGATTATTTTGACTATTCATCTTCCTGTTCTGAATGAAATTTTTCTCGTCCGAGAAGAATCTCAAAAAGCCGGCGCTGTCGTGTTTTATATCGTTTAACAGAGCCTGAATCTTCCTCTTCCTGTTCATCTTATTATTCTCAATCAACAGTTGGCGATTTTTGAGGACAAAAGACTTGTACTGCAGGTCCTTGTGTACTGCTAAACTGATTATGGACCTCGCCAGTCGCTACACCCATTTTTTTTGCGAGATCATTCATACTCCGCCCAGGATCTTGGTCGATCTTTTCTCTCAATTTGCGGCCGAATTCATTATTTCTCTTGCAATCACATTGTTTTTTGTGTGTTGCCCGGTCAGCAGTAACCTCTTTTTTGTTGTCGGACTCCCTAAACTTTTTGGTTATGGCATAAACTTGCGTTTTCTTGTAACCAAGTCACTCGATTATCTCCGCGGGCGATTTGTCGGTGCGAAGTGATTCGAGTATCGCTGCTCTTCGATCATATTCTCGGCTCATAGCTAATTGTTGATTATATTTGGCGGTTGCGATGAATTCTCTACTAAATGACCTTATCACAATCTGTCGCGCACACAACATTGGCGCTGACGTCATCGCTTTAAATAAATCTAATTTCCGGATTTACCTCGACGTCCCTGTAGATATCATCTGCGTCGCATCCCTACTTTCCTTCACTACTCTAATATTTGAGGCACCCATTTCAGTCAGGGTTCCATCTGTCCCTTTTGGATCTTCTTCTCATCTTCCTTTTGTTCTGCAGTTGTTTCCACTGACCACCCATTTCGTCTCCCGTATATATCGAAGATTCCAGCAATTACTTCTTCTCGACATTTTATTCTGATTGCCCTGTCTGACTTGAGGTACATCGGTTTTGCCTCTCCTCATACGATTTTCTCATGATGACGATTAAATCAATATTCTTTGTAACAGGAATTTCTCTTAACAAAAAATACTTATTCATCTCTTTGACTATCAAATCAGCAACCATTGATGGTAGCCTTTCATGTATCTTTAATAAGTCTTTACTTATTCTTATGTTCGAAACAACTTTAGAAAGTGATTTCCCATTCTTTTTACCCTGATTTTCATCTGAAGTAGCATCCGTTGTTCTCGACATTCCTCCAATACTCTCGCTCCTGCTTGAGACTTCTTAAAACTGTCTAATTTATCCTTCGATGGTGATGTTACTGGCTTTTTTGTTTTCCTCGGCGGGGATGTCTCCTCGAACAATCGCCAAATCTTTTCATTTTTCTTCTTAAGCTCTCCCACCTGTCTTTCTAAATCTTTAATTTGACTTCTATAAAATAAGAAATTAGCGTCAAAATCTCTTGTGTTTTTTTCTACCATTAACTTAACTCCTTCACAGACTATTCGACAATCAATCTTTAAATCTATGACATGGGTATCCTTAAGTCGTTCTTCTTACGTTATCTATTTTTTCTACCCACTTAGTGATCTGTTCACTGATCTCTCTCGAATCCATTTCCTTCATTTCGGATATTCCCTTTCTGATTTCACTCCTTTGCCACGGTGTCATATTTTCTCTGCTAGGCGTTTCAAGATCTTTATTTCTACTTGAACGTAAGTACATGGAACAATTACCAGTCCTAGTTCCAGCTATCATCTCATGTAAAGTTGCATCCTCCTCACCACTCTCAAAATAATTCTACCATCACCTCTTGTATTTGACCTTCACTCTCCATATTCATTGCTATTACAACCCCTTCCTCTGTAAGGAAGGGGTTGTAATAGCAATGAATATGGATTCCAATATAGGATCTCCTATATTCTGCCTACTTTCTTCAGTACGATTATCAACCAAAGTCACATCCTTCTTGGAAGCGGAGATAGTCCAAAAGTCCTTCCAGTTTCCTCTTGATCCGTACTATAATTAGAAAGTTCAAAGAATTGAAAAAAATACGGACGTTGGGAGTCGGGCGCAGAAGACGTCGCGCTAATAATACACTTATGAAGCTTGAAACTTGTTTATTCAACAAACGCGCTTACATGTTTCGGTTAATTTTTTAGCCTTCCTCAGAGCAAACACAAACTAACATATATAAACTGAAAGTTATTCTGTCATGGTAAACTCCCCTACATCGAGAATTTAAATGCCAGAATTAAATAAAAAGAAAGAAAAGAAAAATGAAGGGAAATATTAAAAATGCCGAATTAAAGAATATAGAAACTAATTTATCAAAAAAGTTCAAGAATATTCATGGTAATGTTTGCGATACGGTGCTTTGTAATCGTGGTGAGGGTCCTTATTTTCGGGATAATTAATTATAAATATAAAATGTAATAAGGCTCTACGATAATAAATAAATTAGTTAAAAGTAAAAAGGGCAAAGAGCCAACGTATAGAAAATTACCAACACATATATATATTAAAAATAATAATACAAAATACATACAAATTTTGCAAACGTTTCGAATCCGATCGGATCATTTTCAATGATAACATAAAAAATATATATATTGTACAAAATCAAATTTCATGTAATATCGTCACTTGAAGAAATCTGGGTAGTATCTTTGTAAGTCTGATCCCTCGGAAATAAATGTGTATCAAAGAAACCGCGAATGCTACAGTCAATAACAATAAATTCTTTGATCAAAAATTACAATTTATAATATATAACTAACAATTAATCATGTAAAATTACTTAAAACTGTAATTATGAAGAATTGTAACACTTAAGTGAGCACTACTAAAAATTCAATGTAATTATCTAATAATTGACAGAAAAATTCAAGATATATTACTCACAAGATTAAGGAACAAAATTACCACAGTCATCAATATGTCATCGTTGAAATAGTCAAAAATTATAAACTCAATAAATATAGCTTCGGACAAAGGATTTGATTCTGTACATTATATATATTTTTTATGTTATCATTGAAAATGATCCGATCGGATACGAAACGTTTGCAAAATTTGTATGTATTTTGTATTATTATTTTTAATATATATATGTGTTGGTAATTTTCCATACGTTGGCTCTTTGCCCTTTTTACTTTTAACTAATTTATTTATTATCGTAGAGCCTTATTACATTTTATATCAACAATAAATGTTTCCACCGAAACTGTTCGTAGGAAGGGGAACATGAAAAATCTCTAAGAAGGAGAAAGCGAATGTATTATATTGTGATATGTTTCAGGCAAACATATCACGACGTTTGCAAACGAGGGTGCAGGAACACATCTCCGATATTATATATAATAAGACATCAAAATCTCCG
>NW_017300077.1:106552-108884 GCF_001594075.2 Trachymyrmex cornetzi | reverse complement strand
TCTTGAACTTTTTTGATAAATTAGTTTCTATATTCTTTAATTCGGCATTTTTAATATTTCCCTTCATTTTTCTTTTCTTTCTTTTTATTTAATTCTGGCATTTAAATTCTCGATGTAGGGGAGTTTACCATGACAGAATAACTTTCAGTTTATATATGTTAGTTTATGTTTGCTCTGAGGAAGGCTAAAAAATTAACCGAAACATGTAAGCGCGTTTGTTGAATAAACAAGTTTCAAGCTTCATAAGTGTCCTATTATTTGCGCGACGTCTTCTGCGTCTGACTCCTAACGCCCGTATTATTTCCAATTCTTTGATTTATAAGGGATCTTGGTTAGTTTGATTTGTTATATGGATTAGAAAGTTCCTTTTGGATCTTTTCCAATATCTTCGTCACTTCTTTCGGACTCAGTCTCTACCCTGTTGATACCACTTTCGTTCTCTTGTCTATCAATACTGCGATTAAATCTACTGGAACCGGCTTTAGGGAAAATTGACTCTTTCCGTTTTTACCTTCATGGTAAGTAATTCAACTTACCAGTAACGAAGGATTGATGACACGCTGAGCCCTGCTCGTAAATAGCGTTCGTCGCAATTGCGAATAAAGAGGCCTCAGCGAATCTCCTACCTTTTACAAAAAATTCAAAAAAGGCAAGGCAAGAAGCTATATCAAGCAGGACCACGCGAAATCAACCACCAAAGAGATAAGCCCCCAACGAGCACGGAGTTAAGCCCAACCACGAGTGTTGGATTGAGATATCTAGACGGATCTAGAGACCCTCTAATCAGAGTCGCGACACGAGAAACGGAGACTCTAGTTAGAGACACTCTTTTACGGTCTCTTTATATTAAAAGTCTCTAGTTTCAGCAAAATCACAAGAAGGAGAGAGGAATATGTTGTGTCTCTTTCTAACCTTCATAGTTCTTGTGTGTGTCATGATCCCGTAAGATACGTTTTTCTATAGTACGACTTTTAGAACATTATTAAAAATTATTGCAAAATGGTTGAGTGTGCACCCCCATTTTGCAATAATTCTGCAGCCAAAGGCTACATAATGAAAATATTTTCGCGTGATGTTGAACATCGAGCATTATGGGCGACAAATGTTAAAAAAAATGTGCGTTCAGGGAGATGCTATTAACGCTATTTCAGTCATTCTATGCTTGTTTTGGTTGGAAAAATTGATTCTTTACAAAATAGATTAGTTTGCAAACGATTTTTAATGTATCGATACGCACATCGCCTATTCCTACAATGGCTACGTTCGTAATCGTCGCTCGGATGTCTCCGATGCCTCGGATTTCATCCGTCCTTGTTTAACATTAAATGTTAAATAAGGACAGATGATGAATCCGAGGCATCCGAGCGACGTTCCCGAACGCAGCCAATATTGACATTCGAATATTGGCGGGAATTGCTGAAAAATAACGAACCAATCAAAATTGGCTGTTCTCGTGTCGCGACTCTGATTAGAGGGTCTCTAGACGGATCCAGGAGAACTCGAATTGCGTCCATTCACTCCAAGTTGACAAGGGACCTAGCCACTATTAACCCTTTATGCCATGAATTTTTCTTTTCATTCAATTGACTCAAAATTTACTCGGGGGTTTTCGGGATCGCTGATTACGAACTCGTTGTCAGATTTTCGAAATTCAAAATGACGGATACAATATGGCGGACCAAAATCCGAAATCTTGGCTGATTTACATGAAACTTGACACTCGGGGGTTTTCGGGGTCGCTGATTACGAAACCGTTGTCAGATTTTCGAAATTCAAAATGGCGGATACAATATGGCGGACCAAAATCCGAAATCTTGGCTGATTTACATGAAACTCGACACTCGGGGGTCTTCGGGGTCGCTGATTACGAAACCGTTGTCAGATTTTCGAAACTCATAATGGCGGATTCAAAATGGCGGACGAAAATACAAAAAATAATTTTAAAAATTAACAAATGATTATTTTTATTTATTATTCATTCAGAATAAACATTTAAAATTTAAAACTTTGAAAAGTTTAGCTCGCGGAATGAATATAATCCACGAAAAAAATAATGCACTAGTGACTACTTTCTCTGACATGACTTGCTAATGTTTCTCAAAAACAATTGAAAATTGCGTCGGTGGACAGGAATAATATACTTTTGCATGAATAAATGATGCATTTACATAAATGGATACGTAAAACCAATTGTTCGTGTCAACGAACGCAATTTTCAGTTGTTTTTGTCAAGCATTAGTCAATCGTGTCAGCGAAAATAGTTATTAGTGTTTTATTTTCTTTGATAATTCGATATTGAGATACAGTTTTTATGTTTACGATTGTGTAATGA
>NW_017300077.1:100874-101876 GCF_001594075.2 Trachymyrmex cornetzi | reverse complement strand
GTCCGTCACAAGGGTCGTCAGGGCCCGACCGAGGGGCGCCGCTGTCGTCCTGGATCCTTCTAATTTAGGGGGCGGACGCATAGGCGTGCGTTTTGTTGCCGCACGAGACTGCGTGTCTCGTGGAAATTCCGCGCGAGTTCCCGTGCATTATTATTTTCGCGCTGCGAGAGTTTCCAGGGCAGATTGGTGGCCACTCTACACCACAGGAGCGTACGAGCAGTCTCACCGGACCATCGCAGGAGGAATTCGAAGGTGAAGAGAGAGAACGAGAGATCGACGGGACGCTGAGAAGCCAATCGAGGGGTGGCACGCTGGTAGTATCGCTCCACACCGTAATACTTGCCGCTTACTGCAGAGTTTTGCCGTTCACAACCTTTAATTACAGGCGCCGCAAAGATAGATAGATAGATAAAGCGTTTATTGCTGTCCTAGGGCGAACCCTCTAAGTACATGCGTGAAAAGTATAATAGAGTAGGTACAATAGTAAATACATTTAAAAAATAGCGTTGCAAGAATTGACAAAAATACAATAGAGAAGAGAGAAAAGTATAATAGAGTAGATACAATACCAAATACACCTATGAAATATCGTTACAAGAATTGACAATGATACAATGGCGTTACAAGAGTTGACAATGATACAATGGCGAAGAGAGATAGAGTATAATTTTAGCAAAAGAAAAAAAAAATAAAATTGAATAATATAAGATGAAATAAAGTGAATAAGATAAGATAAGATAAATTGAATATAACTGACATGATAACTCCGCATATAATACGGAGCCGATACGTATGAACAAGAAGTTTTCGCGATGAACACAACTGACGATAAATGATGTTATAGCCTGTACAACAGAACAGGAACGTAATTACATGAAAGTTTCACAGCAGATGCAGCTGACAGTATAACGCAGCATGTAGAAAACCAGAAAATCAGAAACGGAACATATATGCTAGAAAATTTCTCTATTAGGTAGCGCTATTGAGGTCCCTGGCATATAA
>NW_017300077.1:99910-100254 GCF_001594075.2 Trachymyrmex cornetzi | reverse complement strand
CCCACTGCCGCCTCCACCTCATGCTGATGGAAGTGGAGGTATATCTGTAGATCATCCGCGTACAAAATATGGCGACAATGCAGCAAGGATCTCTCAAGGTCATTAATAAAGATAGCGAAAAGAAACGGACCGTGAACTGAGCCCTGAGGGACCCCGGCACTTACATGCGACCACGACGAGAAACCGCTCGGACCCCGCACACGCTGCCGCCTGCCCGAGAGATACGACCGGAACCAGCCAATGACAGGGTTGGAGATGCGCAAATTAGATAGCTTTGATAGGAGCAGGTCGTGATCCACTGAATCGAAGGCCTTGGAAAAGTCAAAGAGGATAAGCAATGTGAC
>NW_017300077.1:96770-98667 GCF_001594075.2 Trachymyrmex cornetzi | reverse complement strand
GGAAAAAGGGATAATGAAGAGGTGATAACTAGAAGAGTAGTCGAGGAGAGAGTCAGAGTCAAAGGAACGACGATTGAGATCGATGTTAAAATCACCAATGATGATAGCTGAGGAGAAAGAGGGATGGAGTCTCTCAAAATCAGCCCAAAAGAAGGAAAGATGACCCACCTTAGGCGGACGATAGACCACTGCAAGCAAAAACGGCCCACATCCCCCAGCCGTCACGCTCAGCATTACATATTCCGGCTGAGCGCAGTACATGCTAGGCGAGGAAGCCATGTGCTCCGTATGTATGCCATCACGCACATAGAAGCCAACCGCCCCTCCACCTCTCCCCTCTCTGTCAGACCTCACGAGGTAGTATCCGCGAAGCGAGACGAGACTGTCAAGAACCCGAGGCTTCAGCCACGTTTCCGACATCGCTATAATATCGTACTGATTGCTGTAAAAATATTCACTAAACTCTGAGAAGTGGGGGAGGAGAGACTGGCAATTCACGTGACATAGCCTGAACGGTGCGTCGGATGGAAAATTCGCACCCCCTCGCGGTCATGCTTTGCGTTGAGGATGTCGCTTAGGGATAGCACCAGTGAGAGAAGCGAGAGAAGCGCCACCCGTCATGGGCTGATCAGGCAATATAGATGACGAGGTCGAGGGGAGAGGAGAGGAAGGAGCGGAGGAGAAAGGGCAGAAAATTAAACGCGCAATACAGCACGAAATTCCAGAGATCACACTCTCAACATGCCATGCCGCTCGAAAATCACTCGCGTCGCGAATAACACTGCTGGAAGTGAAAAATGTTAGTACCAAAATTCAAGGATCTCATTAAAGACAACAGACATGAAAGTCACAAAATACACAAGATCGCATGTCGAGGCCCCACGTTGGGCGCCAAATTTGCAACCGCACTCACGAGCGTGGCGCAACTTCGTCGCACATTCGCAGTCAAAATTCGACAGGTAGTGACAATCTAAAGCTCGCAAAGACTCTCCACATAAAGTTCTTAAGAACGGTAGTTGGGCGCCAGGCACGAGGGAGCGTGCCACTCTTGCGGGAAATCTAATGAAAAGAATTTCTACCCGTAATCCTGAAAATACGGCGAATGTTGACGGCCCTCTCTACCGGCAGCTCAGCCACGGAATTGGCAGAGGGGGCGGTTCGTTACTGAGTACAAAATACGTAGGACCATTTGAGGAACGGACAGGCGGTAACAATAAATGACACTGAGTTAACAGCAACATTAACAATTATATTCTGAAAATCTCTCTCACGCTACGAGATGACAATCCGTACAACCGGGAGAAAATGAACTCTACAATTCGGATGGTTCTCAATACGCTATTAGCAACACGACAATGCATTAATTACTACGCCACGAGCTCACGCCGACCAAGGATAACAACGCGATATTTGCGTGACCGACCCGGGGCTACTAGATCCTCGCGACCGGGAATGTTTTCGGCGGAGTACTACACGGCGTGACCTCGTGCGTGCTCGCGAGAACTTCGATTCGCCGTGCAAAGCGCGGCACCGAGATTAAGAATACGCAGCCGGTTACGCGACGAAACACGATACATTAAAAATGCGACAACAATCACGGTAATGACAAGGCTGTGGCTTGGCGAACGCTATTATTGCTACAAGATCGCATCACGCGGCGAGGTCAGGGGAGGCGACGCGACAAACGACAATCTCCACGAGAGACTCTAAACGGACGCCATGGCGCTTCCGCGCGTGTCGCATAATTTTCACTGACTCGAGATTCGCGCCTCTCCTGCGGGAAATTGGTGGCCTTACAGTATGGTGACGTCCGTTCGGCTTCGGCGCTGTCCTAGGGGCTCTCTCGTGGTCTCTCCTTCCTTCCCGCAGCACCGCTAGTTCGAACGCGATCGACGAG
>NW_017300077.1:92063-96021 GCF_001594075.2 Trachymyrmex cornetzi | reverse complement strand
ATATATATATAATACATATTAAGAAAAAATACAAAAATAATATAATAATGCACATAGACTTTGGCAAAATGAAATGGCAAAATAAAATAATGCAAATAAGAAACGAAAAAATGAGTACTAGTCGTATAGTATAAGATGGATAATTGTGCGTATTTCAAAACACTTGCGCACAGTTGCCCGCCGCGATCTGACGCGACATGAAGTACGATTACTTCAACACTTCCTAACCAAACTTAATAAATAGGGAGTTTTTGCAATACCGTTTATACAGATATGGTAAACGCTAAGGTCAGGTTATCCTTTTCTTAACAACTAATTAAGAAAAGGATAACATGACTTTAGCGTCCACCGTATCTGAATTTACTTTATTGCAAAAACTCCCTACTAACAATCAAAAAGACGTACATAATAACGCACTTTAATAACATGCAACTTTAAACAAACAAATTAAAAATACGGACTTCCTTATCTTCTGAATGCTAAAATAACAAGAAAAGATGTAATTTCACTTTTTTGTATTTCTCTGGTTAGCAACGTATTTACGTCATATCTTTTGTAGTTATATCTTAAGAGGACGACCTGTGTAAAAATTTCACCACTTTTAATAGGTGATGTCTTCATCTATTAGAAAAGTACCCAACCAGGATATACACAATTACCCGCTGCGCACAAGACCCCCACTTACTCTTATGTGTGTATATATACAGGGTGTCCCAGAACAAACGTTTGTCTTTAAAATGACGTATTCCTGACATCATTCTGACGAGGGAAGTTTCACAACTGTCCGGAACCGATTTGATTCTCCATGAAATACATTGTAAAACACGAAAATCTAAGAGACGTATTTGTTTATACGTGCGCTAACTCATATTTAAGGAGTGAAACACCCCTTTGAAAAAAACGGAATTTTTCTTTCGAGGCGAATATCGTCGGAAGTATAAAAGATAGAAAAAAAATTTTTAAATAAAAGTTGTACGATTTCAATAGTACTTTAAAGTTATAAAGAAAAAAAAATTAAAAAAATTTTTTTGTTTAACAAAATATCCCCACCACCCGTAATTTTCTTTAATTTTTAATTTTTTTATTTATCAAATTAAAGATTATTTTTTTACAAATTCAACCATGTGCAATAAAGTTACAATACGATATATCATTTTCGAGAATTAATTCTTAATGCTTCCGTATATACGCTATCCTTGCTCATATGCGAAAGTAATTGTCATCGGAACAATAAAATACATAAATCAACAAATAAAGAAATTGACATGATTGATATTTGTAACATTACAAATTATAAATAATGTTAAGAGTTATAATAATAATTATTATTTTTTCTTAATGTGAGTAAAACTTTTTTATTCATTTCTGTACATTACTTCTTTATAATATTTTAATCTTTTATAATATCTTAAGATTATTCTCTTAAAGTTATTTTTAGTTTTACACTTTAATATCTTATTTACTCGTCGTTTACGTAATAATTTTAAAACGTATATATTAACTTAATAATGAAACAATTTCTAAACGTTTATACACAATAAATTTATATTTTGTTTCGTTTACTCATTATACTCATTATAATAATGGTACTCGATGAAGAAATGTTTTAAACATAATGACTTCTTGCACCATGAACATTTTACTACAGCTATATTACTGTAACCTTCGATATCACATATTGTTGAACTTTTGTCAAAACTAAATTCTACTGGATTTTCAAGTTCTTCTGTGGTCTTTCGTTTATATAACCACTTCTAAATCACGAATATTTAAATAAGTTGTGATATCGCGATATTGATTATACATATATCAGAGATTGTAATTTTATTATATTATTTCGTTTTTTCATGTAAATTTATATTACTTTCCACAATAATAAAACAGTAGTATCTGAAAATCTTTTAGCAAAATTTTTCGAAATTCTAAATTCGTAAACATCTAATGGTTGTATTTTCCCTGTTGTGCCTTTCAGTATAATCATGGTAGTAAGGTGTTAAATCTGAAATAATATTGGGACAATGTCTAGTCCATGAATCGATAAGAAGAACGCGATTAGAATCATTATTTGGAAAATAAGCTTCTTCTACATTTTAAAATGGTCTGTAAGAAATACAAATGTTAAATTAATAACTATTTTATGACAGCTATGAGATTCTTAAATAAAATATAAACTGTATCACAGAAATAAGACTTATAATTTCATTATATTATTTCGTTTATGCAAATTTATATTTATTTTTAAATAGGAAAACAGTATCTGAAAATGTATTGTAAGAGGAAATTTATTTAATTACCTGAAGTCATTTTACCAGATGCTTTTACAATAACATTTATTGGTGTAAATAAGGTGTTCCTTGTACTGTTGGTCCAAATATACCATTAGTTTCTTTCAATACAATAAATAAAGGTGATAGCAAATTTCCATTACACGATATTATTGGTTGTATGATGTATGAGTGTGTTGTTGATGATATAGATTGCACAACACACTCTACTTTCTTTACTCTTTCATTAGACAATGACTTTCCAGAATGAATTTCCAATTGGAAACTACTTTGATCAGAATTAAAAACATTTTCAGATCCGAATTGTTCGATAAGTGGTTTCACTGTTTTCAGAAAATCATTAGCTGTATTTTGCAACTCAACGGAATCTTCTATTGTTCTTCTAGTTACAAATTTCGTAATTTTTCTCGAAACAATTCGGTGGGAATTTTTGAATCTTGATACCCAACTGTGAGATGCTTTAAATATAGGATTTCAATTTCCTATTTCTTTTTGAATTTGTAAAGCCCACCTTGTGGATCGATATCATGAACTATGAATCCTGATTCAACAGCTGCTCTAAATTTATTATGTGTAAATTTGGAGATATAAGATAATTTTTCTATGCGATTTCCTGAATGTAATTGTTCTTCCCATCGTCTTAATTGACGTTCAGATGAAACTCTTCTAAATTTATTTTACACTGATTTTAGTGAACGATTCCTTTTGTTTTTATTTTTTTCATTAATGTCCCAATTCCGCCAATACTTAACAGCTCGTCTTTTATATGAACTATCAAAGCTGCGTCATTATTTGAACATTGAGGATGAGAATTTGGAGACACTGGTGGTGTCTCGGCGCTAAGCTGCGCGAAGCGACACTGCCGTGCCTCCTGTACGCGAACCGACGAGTTGCAGCAGATCGAGATTATCGGATCTCAATAACGGCTGAATCGATCGCGTTCTATGTATGCTCAATCGATAGCCACCACACGGATTGTATGATAAAAGAGCTTTTATTTTTTTTCTACGTGCCCTGCGAGCGGAGGTATCGTGACGCAAAGTCCGGTCTGTGATGAATTTTACCTCATTTTAAGAAACGTCGTTGTCATTATTATTGTCGTTATTATTATCATCGTCGAACCAGGAGAAAATGTCCATTTCGTTTCTTCGACAATAGAGGGCTTTTGACTTAACCTAGCGATGGCAGCATTGCACATTCGAACGTGATCAACAACACATGACGGCTGGTGATAATCAGCGATGGCAACATTGTCACATATACGATGTGACGTGTTATAACTGATAAAATTAATAAAATGAATTAAAATAAAATATTAATTATAATTAAAATGAAATATCGAGATTGTCGTTGAAGATCTAGGTGTTTACCGCGTCGAGGAAGAGGGTGTATATATAGATATTCAGGAATTAAGCGTCTAGATGTTTGTCGTCAAGGAAGTGGGTGTCTAGGTCGAAGAAATGGGTGTCCAGGTGTTTGCCGTCGAGGAAGTGGGCGTCTAGGTGTTCGCCGTCGAGGAAATGAATGTCTAGGATGTTTGCCGTCGAGGAAGTGGGCGTCTAGGTGTTGTCTATATGTTCGCTGTCGAGGAAGTTGGTGTCTAGGTGTTCGCCATCGAGGAAATGAGTGTCTAGGTGTTCGCCGTCGAGGAAGTGGGTGTCTAGGTGTTCGCC
>NW_017300077.1:91293-92050 GCF_001594075.2 Trachymyrmex cornetzi | reverse complement strand
CGCGGTCGAAGAAATGGGTGTCTAGGTGTTCGCCGTCGAGGAAGTGGGCGTCTAGATGTTCGCCGTCGAAGAAGTGAGTGTCTAGGTGTTCGTCGTCGAAGAAGTGAATGTCTAGGTGTTGTCTACATGTTCGCCGTCGAGGAAATGGGCGTCTAGGTGTTCGCTGTTGAGGAAGTGGGTGTCTAGGTATTCGCCTTCGAGGAAGTGGGTGTCTAGGTGTTTGTCTTCGAGGAAATGGGTGTCTAGGTGTTCAGCATCTCATTCTGACAGGTTTGACTCTAGATAGCAAAAGGTAAATGTGGCATTTAGTATTAACCGTTAAACTATTCAGGTTAGAATCTGTCACATCGATAGAACAGAGGAACACGTATGAACACGTAAGGCTACAATAAATATTCTCTGCTGTTCAATTAATATTATCTTAAAAAATTTGTAATAACTTTTATTTCAATATTCTTTCGTACGCAGGTTTAAGAAAGTGTCTGCAATGCAGTAGAAAGCGTGTATATGTATACAGGGTGTCCCAGTAACTCTGTTACAAGGCAATATCTCCGTTACCGTTAATGATACGCGAAAATGCCTGAGGAAGAAATTGTTTGGTTCGAAGGGACACACATTATGGTGAGATTTATTTCTTTCTCAAGGTCATATTTTTAGAGCCTTCAAGGTCATCGATACTTTTTTAAATAGGACTACATATTTTTTTCATTATAGCGTGATAGCTGAGGTCAAGACGAATCCAATGGCCTATAATACC
>NW_017300077.1:90799-91237 GCF_001594075.2 Trachymyrmex cornetzi | reverse complement strand
GAATAATGAAATAAGTACAATACAAAATTTTGCATTGAAAAATTTATTGTAATAAATGTTCAAAATTGTTTCCATGTACTTCTAAACATTTGTTGATTCGAGTATTAAGCGAACGTCGCACATCTTTTTCATTCTTTCATGTTATTACGTGTCGTAGGCTTTGTCGAAAAAACTTTCTTTTTGATAAAGCCCCATATAAAAAACCTAGAGGAATGTTGAAACCACATAACCAGACGTAAGAATAGAGGAATATCTTTTAATAATGAAGGAAGTGTATTCTTCTCGCAATGCATTAAATATTTTATATCCAAATAAATAGATAGGAAGAGGAAGTCTGACTTCTTGGCCGCCACGTTCTCCTGATATTAATCCCCTAGATTTCTTTCTATGGGGCTTTATCAAAGAGAAAGTTTTTTCGACAAAGCCTACAACACGTGA
>NW_017300077.1:90439-90761 GCF_001594075.2 Trachymyrmex cornetzi | reverse complement strand
TTAGCAGATGTGCGACGTTCGCTTAATACTCGAATCAACAAATGTTTAGAAGTACATGGAAACAATTTTGAACATTTATTACAATAAATTTTTCAATGCGAAATTTTGTATTGTACTTATTTCATTATTCGCACCCATTCCTCAAAATTTCTGAATTTTTCATTCTCAAGGTCATATGAAGGTCATGGTATTATAGGTCATTGGATTCGTCTTGACCTCAGCTTCACGCTATAATGAAAAAAATATGTAGTCCTATTTAAAAAAGTATCGATGACCTTGAAGGCTCTAAAAATATGACCTTGAGAAAGAAATAAATCTCACC
>NW_017300077.1:89660-89984 GCF_001594075.2 Trachymyrmex cornetzi | reverse complement strand
ACGCCAATTACTTAATCGGCCGTGAAACTGATGACTAATCACGTTTGCTGTTTAGTAGAACTAATGATATGTATCATTTGTATAAAAGATTTGACATCAACAACTAGCGCCAAGTTAAATTTTACAATTTTATTCCTTCCTAAGAAAAAATAATAGTTTTAATTTTTTTCTTAATTTATTTAAAGCTAATGATATGTATCATTCGCATAAAAGATTTGATATCAACAAAATTGGCGCCAAGCTAAATTTATCAAAATTTTATCAAAATTTTATGTATTATTCGTAAAAAAGATTTGATATCAACAATTGGCGCCAAGTTAAATT
>NW_017300077.1:88944-89384 GCF_001594075.2 Trachymyrmex cornetzi | reverse complement strand
ATATCAATAAAATTGGCGCCAAGCTAAATTCATCAAAATTTTATCAAAATTTTAAGTATTATTCGTAAAAAAGATTTGATATCAACAATATTGGCGCCACGTTAAATTTCATGTAATTCGAAACCAAATTAAATAAATAATAATTATAAGTAGAATAAGGCTCCATACACTTAAAAATATTACTAAATTAAAAGGGTCACGAGCCTAAAAATACAGAAGTAGAAACTAAGAAAAATATGTGACGACAAACAATATTTGTATAAATTCGTATTTAATGCAATAAACAAAACATAAAAAATAAAACAATGTAACTATAAGAAACAGACGTACGTTTCTGTCCATTTCGGACCATTTTCAATGTTAAAATAAAACAATATGATGAATAAATAACTTCAAATTATAAATTTACATAAGAAAAATCTTATCCTAATCGCAAATTT
>NW_017300077.1:85128-85961 GCF_001594075.2 Trachymyrmex cornetzi | reverse complement strand
GGGTGGGCATTGTCGCGAATCCTCAATTTGGTAGTGAATGTGAACAAACTGAATCCCATGCGCGCGGGATGCCACTTCGAGGTGCCGCGGGAAATAACGACGAAACGAGCGGTGATCAGTGTGAAATCCATGGACAATGCGTGCTTCGCGTGGTCAGTGGTCGCTGCTCTACATCCGGCTGAAGAACATGTGTATCGGGAATCGTCGTACCCACATTACACTGCAGTGCTAAATCTCGCGGGTATCGAGTTTCCAATGACATTAAAAGACATTAACAAATTCGAACGATTGAACGCGGTGTCGATCAACGTGTATGGCATCGAGGACAAGCAGATCCTTCCTCTACGACTCACAGGGAACAAGAGGGACAAGCACGTAAACGTGCTGTATCTACAAGATCCACGCAACGATGGTGTAGGCCACTTTGCGTGGATAAAGGATCTATCTCGCCTCGTGAGATCCCAACTGACAAGAAATATTTCTGTGACCGGTAAGTATAATAGGAAAAAACAAGAAAAAATATAAAAAGAAAAAATATAATAAGAAAAAATTATTTTCCATCTTACTAATAAAAAATAATGGTAATAGTTATAATTTTTTGTTTTTTTATTTACAGGTGTCTTCACTATTTTGGATCGAGCGAGAAATTGCAGATTCACAGCCAGGACTGTCAGAAGATGAATGACTGCGCCATCAGCTTTCCGAGCCAGGACGACAGATGGCTCGAATTTGGAAACCATCGCAATCAGGAACGTGTGCCGTTCGTCGTCTACGCTGACCTGGAGTGCGTCCTGCGGAAGACGGAGCCCGACAAAAAAGACGCGTCATCGTAC
>NW_017300077.1:82965-83270 GCF_001594075.2 Trachymyrmex cornetzi | reverse complement strand
GACACGAGCGATTATCCGATGGACAACGCGTACGGTATGCCTCTCGCGAATAAAAAAGTACCCGGTTTGATGAAGGACGAAAATAATGGTGCGATAATGGCCGAATTCGTTGGATTCAGAGCGAAAATGTACGCGGTGCGGGTGGACGGCAAGAAGGACACAAAAAAGGCGAAAGGTGTAAAGAGTAACGTCGTAGCGCGAACGATAACGTTCGACGATTACACGCGGTGTTTGAACGATGAAATTGAAATGACTCGTCGTCAGTCATGTATACGATCAAAATTACACGAGGTATACACGATATC
>NW_017300077.1:81371-81659 GCF_001594075.2 Trachymyrmex cornetzi | reverse complement strand
TAGTGGTGGCCTCTGTTGAAGCTCGAGTACGGGCGCATCTCGACGATATCAGCCTGCCACAGATCGTCGTATCCCTGGACTATGACGCGTCTTCGCGGAAAATTTCTTCTCGCCGGAGCGTGCAATTCCTCGACGAGTTGACGTCTCTCGGCGCCAACTTTTCTCTTTTTCATGATTCGACGTGTAATACATACACAGGATGCAAGAAAAAATGTATCGTTTCTCGCTGACGCTATTCGACTGACTCGTTTCGTCGATACGCGATTTAATTTATAATAAGACCGGCTT
>NW_017300077.1:78854-79244 GCF_001594075.2 Trachymyrmex cornetzi | reverse complement strand
GCTGAATCGAGCGATAAACGCGCTTCCTTTCGAGTTACATATCCCGGGCTATCAATTTTGCGGCCCGGGCACTCGGCTAGCGAAGCGGCTAGCCCGAGGTGACGCGGGCATAAATCCACTGGACGCGGCGTACCGGGAACACGACATTGCGTATTCTCGGAGCAATGATCTCACCGATAGACACGCGGCGGACAAGGTACTCGCTGACAAAGCGCTAGGACGCGTCGTCGCGAGAGATTCTATCTATAAGTGATACTATCTTTATTTATTATTTACTTAATCCAAATGGTACTATCTTTAATTTTATACAATGAAACCGAAGTATACGTATACTTATTGAAGAATCTTCCTATTCCAATCCAAATGGTTTAAATTCCTCTTAAATGAAAT
>NW_017300077.1:76626-76900 GCF_001594075.2 Trachymyrmex cornetzi | reverse complement strand
TCGCATCGTCAAGATTGAGACTCACACGTACAACCCGTTCGCCAACACAACGTTCGGGTACAGCGACGAGATAAGAATACCCATACAGCAACAGGATCTATACACACTGCCGTACGAAAGCTTTCTATACGTCGAGGGAAAACTGACGAAGAACAGAGCGGTCGAGGGCGCTAATAAACGTGGCATTGGGAAATAATTGCGTCGCGTTCATGTTCGACGAGATTCGATATGAACTCAACGGTGTGGAGATTGACCGTAACAGAAACGTTGGCAT
>NW_017300077.1:75971-76251 GCF_001594075.2 Trachymyrmex cornetzi | reverse complement strand
CTCTTGCAGAGCACAACCAAGCATTCGTGGGCCATCAAGACGGCTACTCAGCTCGAGAAGCCGCGCTACGTCATCTTCGCATTGCAAATAGGACGAAAAAACATCATGTCCGAGGATACGAGTCGTTTCGACGACTGCAAGTTAACCAACGCGAAACTCTATCTGAACTCTGAATGTTATCTGTACGATGACTTGAATCTGGATTTCGATAAAAACAGATGCGCGATTTTGTACGACATGTACGCGCGTTTCTGCAAGGGCTACTACGGATACGAGTATC
>NW_017300077.1:74768-75068 GCF_001594075.2 Trachymyrmex cornetzi | reverse complement strand
TGTACGTATTAACGTGTACGTATTAACGTGTACGTATAAACGTGTACGTATAAACGTGTATGTCCGAACGTGTACGTATAAACGTGTACGTATAAACGTGTATGTACGAACGTGTACGTATAAACATGTATGTATAAACGTGTACGTATTAACGTGTATGTACGAACGTGTACGTATAAACGTGTACGTATAAACGTGTATGTACGAACGTGTACGCATAAACGTGACATGTCCGATCTGACAGTGCATATATGCAATGTATATAGATAGTGTATAAAGCTTTTTTCGTTCAATCGCAAG
>NW_017300077.1:73375-74246 GCF_001594075.2 Trachymyrmex cornetzi | reverse complement strand
ATTGATAAAACTCGCGAACAAAGAAAATACGCAGAAAAAAAAACGTGTCGCGACATGTTCGCAATTCTTGGAAAAAAGGGGAGGTGTTACCGCGAACAAAGAAAATACGTGGAAAAAAAAATGTGTCGCGACACGTTCGCAATTCTTGGAAAAAAAGGGAGGGGTTACCCCCTCTTCGATTCTAAAAGTTTTATCATATACGCCGCAATTTACGCGGGTACGATCAGTCTTGCGATATCCACTTGTACGGACGGTCGACAAAATGTACTTCGCCAAAGAGAGCAATACATCGTACGAAACGAAGAAAGACTGCAGTAACACGTAAGTTTTAACGTTCTATACGCAAAACGAAACGTTTCTTATACAATAAATAACGTTTTTCAATATTATATATGTACACAGTATGGAGCATCGCGCGGTGCGTTTGCTGAGCAGACGTTACAACCTGACGAATACCGGCTACAAGTATTTGGAAATTGGAATCAACGTTGGCCCGCCGAGTTACGTGGAGATCGCCCTGGGAGGCAATCGCGGACACTGTGGCTGTCTCTCGAAACGTGGAAGGGCCTCTACGAGCAGCGTTGGAACATTTACAAAATGCTGCGCAACGAATACAAGGATAATTTCATAGCCGTTGGACCGCTAACCGTCAGAGTGTGCACGATGAACGATGCCACGCTCGTGCGCCTGGATTCTTCGTCCGTACGCATTACGATGACCGAAACGACGCTACGCCGAATGTTTGCGTTTGACGGATGTATCGACGTAACGTTCGAACGATTAGTTCGACTCGTTGATATGGTCGATGTCAAGTATACGCGATTCTCCAACATCGCGTCCGAAGACACTATACGCAATAGCAGTCGTTTCA
>NW_017300077.1:70923-72803 GCF_001594075.2 Trachymyrmex cornetzi | reverse complement strand
CGCGATAGCGCCGGGCCTTCCTTCGCCTACGGTTCCCCGCGCCTTCCCCCCCGCGCCACCAAGTACCCCCCGCGCCCCGCACTCCCCTCAGAGGACCCGGCTTAGAACCGCCCTAGTATACCTACTTAGGAATAGTAAATGCCAGCTTACAATGGAACATTGATATGGGTAAAAAGCTTTCAGAAATGGATTTAACATAAGGTATCGTGAAATATTTCACATCTAAATTAACATTGACACATTTATTGTGTGTATGGAACTTAATTCTTTCTGAAATCGTAGAAAAAATAAAAGACAGTGGATAGCAATTATTCAGAAAGATATTAATGATATCAATAAGATTATTACGTTGGAAAGATGGATGTGAGAGTAACAAAACTTTGTCTACAGAACTAATAATTGTGCCCTTCTTATGACATAGAGGATGATTAGAGTAAAAATTTAAAAATCTGCCAGAAAATGTCATTTTGTGGAAAGTGTCAAAAATAATTCTATTACCATCAATTATTAAAGTCGTGTCTAAAAAGTTGATTCTTCCATTCTTACTAATCTCTAACGTAAATTGTAGTCTATCGTGTAATGAATTAAAAACATTCAAAGAGTCAACAATGTTGTCAAATGGAAGCGCAAGTAAAACGTCATCAACATATCTATAGTAAAATAGCGGTTCTGTTGTTAATCTACCAATAGCCACCTTTTCTAGATCCTGTAGTACCATGTCAGAAATAATAGGTGACAGAGGCGAACCCATAGGAGTACCAAAAACCTGTTTATATATTGTTCTATTAAAGGCAAAAAATGTTGAACACAAAATGAATTTAATTGCAATGATAAATTCATTCTTAGGAATGTCCGTTTTTCCAGAAATGTGTTCCCATCTTCCCTCGATACTATTTATAGCTAGATCAATGGGAATATTAGTAAAGAGGGAAACCACATCAAAAGAAACAAGACAATAATTAGGATCAAACATTTTACCATTCAATTTATCGACCAGTTGAAAACTATCCTTAATATAACTGAAGGACTTTGGTATACTTTCACTTAAGATATTATGTAAAAATAACGCGAGACAATATAACGGGCTATTAATGGAAGAGACAATAATCCTTAATGGGTTACCCTCCTTATGAATTTTAGTTAAACCATAAGCTCTAGGTATTACACCATCGGTAGTAAGTAACCGGCGATATGTTGGTTCGTCAATATATTTGTTACGCTTCCATCTCACCAATATAGTCCTTAATTCTTGAGTTAATTTTTTTGTCGGGTCATTGTTGACAGTAACGTATGTATTTGAATCAGAGAGCAAATCTTCCATGTTCTTAATGTAATTATCATTATCTAGAACAACAGTTCCCTTTGTCGGCATTAGTAATAAGCAAGTTGGTATGTTCTCTGACAAATTTCTTGGTAGTATTGAGCCAACTACAAATACGTTTTTTGAAAGGTTTATGGTAGCGTGTTCGTTTGATAAAATTTATTTAATTCTCTATAAATTAATTGGTCCTGAAAAGGACCATTTTTATGTTTACAATTTATGTGGCCCTGAAAAGGGCCGTTTGTGACAAAAATTATATTATTCTTTCTCTATAAGAGATTGTCGGTTTTGTCTGAGTAAATCTCTTAGGTCCCCAGAGTCTTCTGCGTGAAAGGTCGAGAGAGTAAGATCCAGGAGGTGAGTTTGGTGGTGTGTAGCTAGTTGGTGATCCTGGTGGTGTGGATGTTTCCTTCTGTGATGTGAAGTCGCTCTGCGTTTCCCGGTGGACTACCGTAGGTCGGCTCAGCGTTCCTCGATGAACTCTAGGAACAGGCAGGGTCTGCGTTGCCTTCGTAGAGAAGTCGCTCGGAAATCTAGGTAGCGGAGACAGGAGCGGCGG
>NW_017300077.1:68650-70647 GCF_001594075.2 Trachymyrmex cornetzi | reverse complement strand
TGCTCTTGCAGTATGTTGCAAGAGACGAAATCAAGCCGTTGGCCATGCCTTTATATAGCCGTTCAGAGTTTTTCAGAATACGAGAAGATCTACCGAAATGCGCCTTCTATTAATTTCTTGAGAAATTAATTTTTTCCGAATCACTTCAAATAGGTCTTGGAAACAAATGCATCCGCATGAAGTTTGCTTCGTCCGAGTTGTTCGAAATATGTATGTGGTGTCAAATAGACCGCCACATTTTTCATAGAAATTGAGAGGAGGAAGATTATTCTGGAATCTATTCAGTACCGGAACTAAATTATTTCTGACACAAGTAATAATGTTCTTAGGTCTACCAACTATATTGCTTTCAATTTGTTTAATAAATTCAACAAGGGTTTTTTCTTTGCTAGAATTGTTAATAGATAATCCAAATTTTTCACCCAATTGTAATAAGAATTTAACCTCATTTGGAACGTCACAGTTGCTCAAATTCACTAACCATTTATCATGTAATGTGTCTAAAGAGACACTGTCCTTGAATAAGTCAGGTTTGATAGAAATGCTCTCAGAGTCAAAGTCAGTTTCACCAAAATGTCCGTTGATTAAAAATTTGTTTTTGTATTTGTCATCAACCTTTGAGATAGAACAACGATAACAAATCGGTTTAATCTTAGATTTAGACAACTCATGATGTTTCTTAGCTAACCAATCTGTCTTATTATTTATTTTTTTCGTCTGTTTTAAGAAGTAAGAATTATTTGACTTATCCAAAAATTTAAAGAATCCACAACTGACATCAAACGACAAAAAGTCATGAGCTAAGTTAGATAAATTAAAAATGTCATATCTGATAAAGTGTAAATGTCTATAAGCATCTTTAAGCTCTAAGTGCATTACTGATTTTACATAATTAAATTTTAACGTCTGTAATCTATTGTACGAATTATTATTAAAAAAGGTAACATAATTGGAAGTATAAATTAATTTATATAAATGTAGTGGAACAATGTTAAACTTTAAACAAAATTTTATAAATTTTATACGAGTCCTAATATTTACGCTTATTCTTGTCAAATTACACAAACGTTTTAATAGATTACAAGTGTGATAACCAAAACTATGTCTTATATAAGCGAAAGAGAAATAAGTTGTTGAATCGTAGTAAGAACGCATATTTTCACCCGCGTAAATTAAAAATTATAAGTAGAATAAGGCTCCATACACTTAAAAATATTACTAAATTAAAAGGGTCACGAGCCTAAAAATACAGAAGTAGAAACTAAGAAAAATATGTGACGACAAACAATATTTGTATAAATTCGTATTTAATGCAATAAACAAAACATAAAAAAATAAAACAATGTAACTATAAGAAACAGACGTACGTTTCTGTCCATTTCGGACCATTTTCAATGTTAAAATAAAACAATATGATGAATAAATAACTTCAAATTATAAATTTACATAAGAAAAATCTTATCCTAATCGCAAATTTTTATCATAGCCCCAAAATCAGCAATCTCGCTTACGGTAGAAAAAACATAAATAAATAATATTAACTTAATGATATGTATCATTCCTATAAAAGATTTGATATCAAGAACTGGCGCCAAGTTAAATCCCACTTCTTTATACCATGCCAAATTAAATAAATAATAAATATTAATCTAATGGTATGTATTATTTGTACGAACGATTTGATATCAACAACTGTGGCGCCAACTTAAATTTTACAAAATGAAAAGTAAAACTCAAGTGATACTATCTTTATTATTTACTTAATCCAAATGGTACCATCTTTAATTTTTATGCAATGAAACCTAAGTATACGTGTACTTATTGAAGAATTTTTCTGTTCCAATTCAAATGGTTTAAATTCCTCTTAAATGAAATTATTATATCACAATTCATTCAAAGACATTTCCTCTTCCAACTAAAGTAGTGATTATTTAATTCTCCTTCAAAACATTATACAAAACGTTATCACAAAATTGCGTTACCTTGCTCAATTTAAG
>NW_017300077.1:67546-68239 GCF_001594075.2 Trachymyrmex cornetzi | reverse complement strand
ATTGTTATTGTTACTTTTAAATTATATACAATTATCTTTTATTATTTATTTTTATTAATTACCATTCCAATTTTAAATTGTTCTTATAGTTTTTCTTATTCTATTTAGTAGCGCCAAATGTTTTTACATGAAAAATTTTTCTATTTCTATTTTTGTCATAATTTATGACGAAACTACTGCACTGACTGAACGTAAAACTGCTACGTGAATATTCTTATACTGTCCATTTGTACATAACTTGAATGTACACGTAGCTTTATATCATATCTTTCGTTATCATTTATTTTGAACATGCTGTACTTGTTTTATAATCGAAAGTGTATTGAATTGTTGGAAAATGTCACGTCTGAAGAATTTGTGATATGTAATGAGATAAGATATATTTTTCTAAAAGTCACACTTATCTTGTATCAGAATCGTGACATATTTTTGGAAAGTATGTCACGATTCTGATACGAGATTCGTGACTTTTAAAAAAAATGAATGAAATCGTGACATATTTTTCAAAAATATGTCACGATTCTGAAACAAGATACGTGACTCTTTAAAAAAATGAATGAAATCGTAACATATTTTATCTCATTACATATCACAAATTCTTCAGACGTGACATTTTCCAACAATTCAATATAATTTTAAATGCAACAATTTAAAAATAATTTATTTTTTAAAGATTCAATCTTATACAATAAT